>NC_051212.1:5460637-5525637 GCF_015220715.1 Pygocentrus nattereri
GTACTGTACTGTAGTGTACTGTACTGCACTGTAGTTTACTGCACTGTAGTGTACTGCACTGCACTGTATTCTAGTGTACTGCACTGTAGTCTAGTGTACTGCACTGTAGTCTAGTGTACTGCACTGCACTGTAGTCTAGTGTACTGCACTGTAGTCTAGTGTACGGCACTGTAGTGGCTCTGGGAAACCGGAGAGCCACTAATTCTAATAGGCCTAAAAAGGCAAAATAGGTATACAGTCCATCACACTGTACGGTCAGCAGAGCTCTGCACTAAATATTAATTGAAATAAATACACTAGCTTTACAGTTTAGCCTAATCACCAACCAAAAGCCAGATCTTCTTGGTTTATACCACTGCACCTTACTATTGTACATCAGAACGCACATTACAGCTTTCAACACAACACGGTTAAATGGATGTGATTAACGAATGACAGGAGTTCTTCTGAACACTATAGTTTACCTTTATCATGAATATCTCACAGAAACCCAGCTGGAACCGTGAGCGGTCAAGGTGCTCACGGCACACAGTAGAGAAGCCTGTGATTGGTTAGAGGGTTGATTTGCATATAGTACCTTGTGTGATATCAGAACAGCGACGAGCAAATGATGCATCAAGCAGCCGTATGTACACGTAGTAGACGTGACATTAGAGCCAGTAGGTCCGTCTGAACGTTTAGAGCGATACTGCATGGTTCATTAACTAGAATAAAGCAGTCAGTCAGACAAGGACAACTTTCAGCGTCTCTCTCTGGGCGCAGACAAACTCTACGGAGGTCATCAGCGGACTAGCTGGAACAAGCATCAGGAACAGCGCACTCATTAAGTCAATCCTTTCACAGAGAGAGAGAGAGAGAGAATGTCAGAGGCCTCAGAGGAACATTATATAACTAATAAAGCTAATTTGGAGGATTGTGCGGTGGGTGCTGTGCTCCAATTGCCAAATGTGTGCGCTAATGATGCTAACTTAATCGGATGGCTCATTTCACGCCGCCGATTAGCTGCCAGGGCTAACGGAGAGAGCGGCGCAAAGCAAAAGAGGGCAAAATTAGCATAAAATGAAAGAGGGAGGACGAAGGGATTAAACAGGTTGGCCGAGAAAGCAGTGTCCAGTGAATTAAGGCTCCAGCTGATCTACACTCCTGTGTCAAAAAGTGGACCAAACACTACGAGTCCAGTTCTAAGCCCTGCAGGGAAGATCTGCCTCGCACTGAGCACAAACTGGCTCAGCAGCGTTCCTCAGCTGTTTGAAGCCGCCAGTGCCGAGCGGACTCTTCCTGTAAAAGACGGTCAACGTTTAAAGAGATAAAAGGCAAATACTTTAATTCTAAGTCACTGCATCTGTTTAATTCTTGCTGATTTACTGACTAATGATTTGCTGTTAAGACCATTAAAACCTTAATTTTCTGGTCATTTTAGGCTTGGCCCACATTTTTGCTCAGGAGGCTACACTGGCCAAATTCACTCCATTCCAAATCAACTGGCCGACACAGGCTCCACCCACAAACGTGCTGTTTCATTTACATTTACGGTATTTGGCAGACGCTCTTATCCAGAGTGACTTACAATTTAGATTATTGTTACACAGGTAGGCGAAGGTGGTGTTAGGCGTCTTGCCCAAGGACCCTTATTGGTATAGTGTAGGGGGCTTAGCTCAGTGGGGTATTGAACCCCAGTCTACAGCGTAGAAGGCAGAGGTGTTACCCACTACACTAACCAACCAGTTTTGGAACTACTGTTGCTAGGTTGGACTAGCTTTACAGAAAAATCCCAAGCTAATGAGGAAGCCTGGAGATCTTCGTCCAGAGCCAAAGCAGAACGCCGAGGTTCCAGCTAGGAATGCTAAGCTACAGAGCTGGACTGTGTTGTTGTAGCTAAACAAAACTATGGAAAAAGCAACGATCCTTCTAGAAAAACCAACCTAAGCCAGCATAGCTGGCCACCAGATTTATTAACAGCTCTCTCCTTTCTATAGTCAATCAGCAAAGTTAGACTCGTAAGCTGTGAGGCCAGTGTAGGTAGCTAGCAACATTAGCCTGTTAGCGGTTAGCACGGTGCTAACTGCATGGAAAAATCATAACATATTCGTCTCAAACTGTTCAGAAGTTTAGCACCTCTAACAGATTTGATTATGTGGTTTCTAACACTACGACTCACTTTGATAAACGGACTAAAATATGGACGTAATGACGTCTAGATGGCTGATAATTCTGCAGTTAGCTATTAAGAATTAGCTTCGTTTTGCGGCTTAAACCTTCTGACAGAACATAGCTTTGGCACCTGGTGGTTGACCAGATGACCGCTCCCTAGTGATGCGGCATTCATGAAAGGAGTCGACTCTTTTAGACGAACTCTGGAACTGAATTAAATTAAAAAGCCTCTTTTTTTGGAAATTATGATAAAACTAAAGGATTTTATGATGCTACAGCTGAAAATCATAGGTCCCCCCCCCCCCCCCCCCCCGGATCTCCTTGGTACATTCTGGCTCCGCCCCCTCATTATTTCCAGCATCTGTTTCTTCTTTAGAGTTAACTAATCTTTAGTTTTGTTCTTAGCTTTCATGCCATTTTTGTCAAAAATCAGAAGCTCCGATAAAGTTGAACACTTGAGCATTTACCTGCCTCTGTTTTACCCATCTGCCTTTCTCGTAAATCGCTGCCTCTCGAAATTCATCCAGTCAAAGTAATAATATCTGAATTAATAAAATAAAGACACGATGCAGTTTTTGTTACCTTGTTCATTAAAGGTGGACTAAACTTTTCTTTTTAATTTAAATGACATTGCAAATTTGGCTAATTTGGGATCAACTGACAGCGCTCCTGAACGAAAGGCCATTTGGGAGCAGAAACAGGCAACTCTTACTTGACAGCTGAACCAATTAATGTGACTCACTGAAAAGGGCCAGAACGTCCATCACTGCTGCCCACCCATATTAAATTAGCAGGGCTAAAAAAAAAATCACTTACTTTGCACATGAATGGTAAGGAACACCAGCCAAACCCACTAGTTTGCACCAACATCAAAATTAGCAGAGGATGAATTTACTGGTATATCGACAGTTACAGGCCATGACAAAGGCTACCACAAAGGCTCATGGGAGATGAGCTGACATTTTTCCCCACTGAATGTCACTGGATCCTCTGAATTATGAGGTTGGTGAGGGGTTGAAATCTGGATATAGATACATGCAAACCAACATTGAACTGCACTGAAAAAGACTATAAGATGGTCAACCTCACCAACATATCCCACACAAACCAGTCAAGTTTGTCAAATGTGGTAGTTAAGATGCTTTGGCGCTAATTAGGGATAGTCTGAGTAGCTGGCATTGGTGCATAACGATGAGAGTTTACATGCACTTCATAATCCAGCAACCGCAGAAAAATCAGATTGTCAGTAATTCGATCAACAGGTTTACATGCGCTTGAGTAATCAGATAACGGGGAAACTCCAGGTCTACAGGAGTCAGACAGTAATCAGATAATGGGGAAACTCCAGGTCTATATTAATCAGACAGTAATCAGATAATGGGGAAACTCCAGGTCTACATGAGTCAGACAGTAATCAGATAACGGGGAAACTCCAGGTCTATATGAGTCAGACAGTAATCAGATAACGGGGAAACTCCAGGTCTATATTAATCAGACAGTAATCAGATAATGGGGAAACTCCAGGTCTACATGAGTCAGACAGTAATCAGATAACGGGGAAACTCCAGGTCTTCATGAGTCAGACAGTAATCAGATAATGGGGAAACTCCAGGTCTTCATGAGTCAGACAGTAATCAGATAATGGGGAAACTCCAGGTCTACATGAGTCAGACAGTAATCAGATAATGGGAAAACTCCAGGTCTACATGAGTCAGACAGTAATCAGATAATGGGGAAACTCCAGGTCTACATGAGTCAGACAGTAATCAGATAATGGGAAAACTCCAGGTCTTCATGAGTCAGACAGTAATCAGATAATGGGGAAACTCCAGGTCTTCATGAGTCAGACAGTAATCAGATAATGGGGAAACTCCAGGTCTACATGAGTCAGACAGTAATCAGATAATGGGGAAACTCCAGGACTACATGAGTCAGACAGTAATCAGATAATGGGAAAACTCCAGGTCTACATGAGTCAGACAGTAATCAGATAATGGGAAAACTCCAGGTCTACACGAGTCAGACAGTAATCAGATAATGGGGAAACTCCAGGTCTACAGGAGTCAGACAGTAATCAGATAATGTGGAAACTCCAGGTCTTCATGAGTCAGACAGTAATCAGATAACGGGGAAACTCCAAGCCAAGCCCAAAATTGAATGTTTTTATTAAAGGTTTTGTGCTGGTCAGACTCCAGATTTAGACCCTACAGAGAATACTGGGTCTCGGATTAAACACAAACTGGCTCAGTATTGTTTTTCAGCTGTTTGAAGCCATCAATGCTGAGTGGACCAACACTGACTCTTCTTTCTATAAAGACTGTCTAAAATTTGTTTAATGATTTGTTGTTAAGACCATCAAAAGCTTAATGTTTTGCCATTTTGCGCTTGACCCAGTTTTTGGCCTACAAGCGTATACAGCATCGAATGTATTTTGTCTGCTAAACAACCTCATAATTCAAGGGATCCAGCGATAGTTTGGGGAAAAAATGCCATCTATAGACGGTTGATGACTTCAGAGGTTTACAACGGGCCTCCACAATGGACAACAGCATGAGAAACCACAATCAAGTGTCATCATAGATTTCCCCAGATAGTTTTAGGCAGTCCTTCTAGACAACAGTTAGCATGAAGATAGCACCATGATAAATGGCAGATCTCCGCTTTAGTTAGCAGGCAGCTACATTAGCCTCGTAGCTCTGGTGCTAAAACTACAGAAGCAAACTTTAGACATCAAACACTGACTGCCTGACTACATTGGGATGTGTGCAAATCTGATTTTTTAGACAAACTCTTTTGAAGTAAAGTAGGGACCCTCGTTGAGTCTAACTCGAGTCGTACACCAGGAGAGTGAAAATCTCGACTCCCTGATGTGTGCACGCGTGTTGTCATACTCAATGCAGACCGGAGCACTCACTGTCACTCCGAATCAAGTCTACCCCATCAAGCCTTGCTTGTACATTAGACAAACTCGTTCGCTATTGGTCCACATGGAGAAGCGAAAGGGTCCCCGGGGGGACGCTGATCAGAGTGGACATCCAGTCAAAGCGTGACAGATAAGAGAGCAGAGGGAGCGCGGTGGGGAAGAAACGGAGTGAGGAAGTCATGGGATGACGACAGTTCTCAAACTTCAACACGCCGGCCGTGCTGTTTCAAGCAAACGGCTCACATTATAAACATCCGTGAGCGATTTTCAGCTTTGATATCTCCTCTGAGAAAGACGCGAGATGAAAAGAGGACGCGTAACGAAGTGTGAGGGAACACTAGAGCTGCATCACATGGAGAAAATACCATGTTCTTGGTTGCCATCACTGTAGGTGTTCCATCTGTATGCTGGACATATAATAAGAGAATCAAGAGTGAAGGATTAAAGATTGGTGGAAGAAACATCCATATCGCTTCGGAAAAAAACCTTGTGTGTCCAAAATTATACACTACTTTTAATGTCAATGAAACCAGACATTTTTCCAAGTCATTTTGGGCCGTTTCTTTTGGGCCGTTCATCATCAAATTTACACACGATGTAAAGGGTAACGGGCCTTTTCAAACTAGGGCAAAAACTGAAAAAATGACAAAAATGGAGATACGAGGTTTTCTTCTGACGGCAGCGACATGTGGATAATACAGCACTCAGAGCTGAAAAGGAAGACCAGAAGCCCCTTACAAGCAAAGCAAAACATGGTTTTTGAGCTCCATATGAAGAAAGCAGAGGATATGCCAACAGGAAAGCCCACTAACTTCACCACCAATGGTGTGGATGTAGAAGTGGTGCACAGCTTTTGTCTACTTGGTTTAATCATCATCAGCAAAGTATCTACCAGTCGAGAAATACGACACAGATTGGCAAACCAGCAGAAGAAGGATGAAGAAGCTTGGAAAGATCTTCAAATATCTTCATTAACAATAACCAGGATTGTTCAAGCTGTGGTTTTTTTTATGGATGGAAACAAAAAAACGGGACAGGAAAGACTGAAGCCTTTGAACTTCACTACATGACTTACAAGTCCTAACAGATTATAAAAGACTGGGCATCTCACACCATCTGACTGGTTTTTGCAGATGTTTTTGGGCGGCTGAAATATTGGGGATTACACACACTACGACTTTTCAGCTGTTTTCATTGGCTGTTGCAGGAGTGCTTGATCAGTTTACACTCAGAGTCAGGTCAAAAAATCTGACCGATATACTCTGACTGGTCTAAATTGCGATCAGGAGGCTATAAATCTGAGTCTGCGCTCCTCAAACACGACTCGACTCTCTCTCCAATTGCTGACTCTGACTGACCCAAAAACCTGCAGACAAGAGCTGACCAGCTCAAACAGCCAGACTGAGAATCAGGGCCAAAAATACGGGAAAAAGTCAAGTAGTGCAACCCCAGCTCTAATGTTCTTGAAGATTTTTGAGAAAACCGGGGATCCTTGACTGAACCAAAGCCTCATTTCTCACTGGAAGCCCAGACAACCAAACCGAAGCTCTTATTTTGGACACAAAGCTGAGGTTTCACTCTAAAGTGAATTGTGCTTGGAGTAGTTGAAGGTAAACGTGGAAGAGGACAAGAAGATGGATGGAGACAATCAAAGGAAACAAACAAGGCACTGACAAGCCTGAAGACCCAAATAAAGACAATGACATTCAAGAGAAACACTGTCCCACGGTCACCAGAAGCCAGAATCAACTTGACGGCACTTAGTAACAGCCATATCGTGACTACACTGGCACATACTGTAAATATAACATGCCTTACAATACAATAACGACCAACAAGGTTAACCTACAGAAGTGTTAAGAGCTATTTTACTGTAAAACTTGACTGTAAGTGTCTTAATTACAAAGTTACAGAAGGAAATATAATGAAATTTGATTTGCATTCTCTATTAACAGGTTCACATCTGCACTTCTGACCTTCTTCTGTTGGTTTTGATGTCAAATCATGTAAAAAGGGTAGTTTTTATTCCTGTAAAACTCAAATTCATACTGTTATAAAATATATCAGTAACACTTTATAATAACAGGCCCTGATAAACTTTCCTCTTAGCCTGTTAATGATTGTATTAGTTATATATGCATTAATACAGTAGCATTTCAATGACTTACCACTTAGTGATACGCAACTAATCAGTCATTACTTTCAATTGAAGAAACTTAATCGTTAATGAAAACTTGTTAATAATGATTGTTATTTGATACGTGCTAGATTTCATGAACATAATTCATAATTATGAATAACTACATAGTAACTATCTACACCCCGGTTTAAATGATACGGACGCTACTTTGTGAGACATAAACTTTTCCTTAATTTAATAATTAATTCATCACTATTAAGCAGTCGATATGTCGGTGGTGTAGGATTAAAACCTCATATCTCCAAAATGATTATTGCTTTACAGGAGAAGGAAAAAGGCTACTTCACTTTTAATGTAAGTCAATGGAACCAGACGTCTTTGAGTAACTTTGGTTCGTTTCTTTTGGTCCATTCACCATGAAATTCACACCAAATTTAAAGGACAACAGGCGTTTTCAGATTAGCCAGTTTTGTTCCGACAGCAGCAATTTATTATTATTAGCACAGTTATTTAGTTATTAGCTAGTATTAGCAAACTATTAGATAAAATGAATTATTAGACAACAAAGTTGCAATTAACAGGTTCCTGATTTTATTAAGTGGTAAACCAATGTTCTTCTACACTCTTCAAAAGGGTTCCTCAAGGGTTCTTTGTAAGGAAAATGGTTCTATATAGAACCTGACTGCATGATTAAAGAGCTCTTTACACGATGAAAGGGTTTCAGATTTATGGAGAACGTGCATGAATGTGCTATGGATGGCTCTGTAAAGATCCTTTATGAAACTTGTTCTGTATAGCACCCAAAAGGGTTCTTCTGTTGTTACAAGCTTGATATCATAACGATATAAGATTATATATATATATATACATACACACATTATTCATGTTCATTTCATATCATATCCACTTCACATTCCTTTGTATGATTAAAGGGTTCTTCGCATCATGAAAATGTTCTTCAGATTGATGGAGAACGTGCTGTAGATGGTTCTATACTGAAACCTTTTGAAAAGGGTTCTATGTAGCACCCAAAAAGTTCATATTGTTACAATGTCAAGCTTGTAACAATAGAAGAAAAATGGTTCTATACAGAACCATTAACGCTCAAAAGAACCCTTTGCATGATTAAAGGGTTCCGTGCATCATGAAAATATTCTTCATATTGATGGAGAATGCACTGTAGACGGTTCCATATAGAATTTTTGCTATAGAACCCTTTTTAAAAAGGTTTTATACAGAACCATTTACAACACATTCCTAAAATCATGCCTAGGGTTCTTTGAGTGTTCATGGCTCTATATAGAACCATTTTCTTTACCAAAGAACCTCAGAAGAAACTTTGAAGAGTGTACTTGGAAACACAGATGAAAGATAAGCTGTGACATCTCAGAGTTGGAGGCTCATCTGCGTGTTCTAGACGTCTGTGATATCTGCTGTATGTAGAGCCGGTGCCGCGCTAACAATAACAAACTATTTTCCAAAAAGCCGGCTGACCTACAGGAGCTCATTTCAGAGCAGATGGATTATTTCTTTCTTTTTTTTATTCGCGCCGAGTTGATTGACTGTCTGGGAGACAGTTTTAGACGTGAACAAGCTCGTCTGATTTATGTGGACACGTAACATCTGACAGAACGGTTTGCCACTCACTGCCAGCAGCGGATCTTAATTACCGTTTATGATAACTGGTGGGTTTTCGAGCTCTTTCATAAATATACACTGACAAGTGTACCGAAGCCCCACGCACTGCAGCCGCGAACGCTTGAGGAAGGCCTATAGCGCTCCACTGAATCCAATTCACTTTTACAGGGACAGGAGCTACTTTACGGGCCAAGGCCACATTTAATTAGCACTGCTGGGTTCTGCATGCAGCGGTTCTCATTTACTTCACATTTAAAGCAACGGTTTGGCAAAAATCTAATTAAACATACTTAATATGATTAAACATGAAAGCTACAGTGTCAGAAACCACATAATCAAATTCATTAGAGACACTGAACACCTACAGTATATTTCCAAATGTTTTCACTCAGGCGTCCAAATCATTGAGTTCAGGTGTTCCAGTCACTTCCACGGCCACAGGTGTATAAAGCCGAGCCCCTAGGCCTGCAGACTGCTTCTACAGACATTAGTGAAAGAATGGGTCGCTCTCAGGAGCTCAGTGAATTCCAGCGTGGTACCGTGATCGGACGCCACCTGTGCAGCAAGTCCAGTCGTGAAATTTCCTCACTACTAAATATTCCACAGTCAACTATCAGTGGGATTATAACAAAGTGGAAGTGATTGGGAACGACAGCAACTCAGCCACGAAGTGGTCGGCCACGTAAAATGACAGAGCGGTCAGCGGATGCTGAGGGGCATAGTGCGCAGAGGTCACCAACTTTCTGCAGAGTCAATCACTACAGACCTCCAAACTTCATGTGGCCTTCAGATCAGCTCAAGAACAGCGTAGAGAGCTTCATGGAATGGGTTTCCATGGCCGAGCAGCTGCATCCAAGCCTTACATCACCAAGCGCAGTGCAAAGCGTGGAATGCAGTGGTGTAAAGCGCCGCCACTGGACTCTAGAGCAGTGGAGACGAGTTCTCTGGAGTGACCAATCACGCTTCTCTGTCTGGAAATCTGATGGACGAGTCTGGGTTTGGCGGTTGCCAGGAGACGGTACTTGTCTGAGTGCATTGTGCCGAGTGTAAAGTTTGGTGGAGGGGGGATCATGGTGTGGGGTTGTTTTTCAGGAGTTGGGCTCGGCCCCTTAGTTCCAGTGAAAGGAACTCTTAAAGCTTCAGCTCCAAGAGATTTTGGACAATTTCATGCTACCAACTTTGTGGGAACAGTTTGGGGACGGTCCCTTCCTGTTCCAACATGACTGAGCACCAGTGCACAAAGCAGGTCCATAAAAATGTGGATGAGCCAGTTTGTATGTAGTGTATGAATGATTTGAGGACAATGATTCAGGCATTTGGTTAGCACTACGCTAACTGCTATACTCAAGCTTGCAGTACTTGCTCGCTACATTAGCCTCATACAAAACCAAAGAAGCAAACATAGCTTGGCTGATCAATTATATCCCCCAACATTCAGTGGGGGAAAACTGGGTACACTGGATTTTTTTACTGAACTGCTGCTTCAGAGGAGAATTCCCACCAAAACTCTGCATGATATAATGGTGAACGTGTAAACGAAGCCAGTCCGAGTGGCTTGATATGATAGAGAAACTCACAACTGTTCACAGTGGTGGTGATGGGAACCGGACATCCACCTCTAAAAGCTCCCTCACAGAAAGTTCCTGCATGAAATGGTTATGGATACAACAAAAGAACCCTTTGCAAGATTAAAGGGTTCTCTGCTTCATGACTGGGTTCCTCAGATTGAGGGAGAATGTGTGTGTATATGACTGTATACAGAAACCTTTGGAAAAGGGTTCTATATAGTACCCAAAAGGGTTCTTCTATTGTTACAAGCTTGAATCATAAAAATATAAGAACCCTTTTGGTGCTACATAGAACCCTTTAACAAAATGGCTCTATATAGAACCATGCACAAGCAAAGAACCATTTACATGATTAAAGGGTTCTCTGCATCATGACAGCGTTCTTCAGATTGTCGGAAAATGTGTCGTATACGCTCCTATATAGAAACCTTTTGAAAAGGGTTCTTCTATTATTATATGCTTCATATCATGAAAATATAAGAACCCTTTTGGTACCACATACAACCTTTTTTCCCCCAAAATGATTCTGTATAGAACCATGCACACTTAAAGAACCATTTATATGTTTAAAGGATTCTTTGCAACATGAAAGAGTTCTTCATATTGATGGAGAATGTATTAGGTTCTATATAGAACCTTCTTGAAAATGGTTCTATGTAGCACCCAAAGGGTTCTTCTACTGTTGCAAGCTCGACATCACAAAAACATAAGAACTCTTTTGGTGCTACACAGAGGGCCCAGTGATGTTACTGTATTTGGAAGGTTTCTCTGGAGTTGGTTCACTGCCAAAATAGATGTTCTAGCTGACAACAGTAAAAAGCGTTTTTGGATGGATTCACTGAAGGTTCAGCCAGTGGAGGTCTAGAAAATGGAAGTTCAGGTCAAATGTTTGATATTTCTTCCTAAGATCCATCATCATCATCACCACCACCATCATCATGGTCGTGCTCCTCAATCACTCCATCATGCCCTGCAGCTCAACGCTCACTGGACCTCCTACACTCAGGAAAAATGACCATCTGAAGCTACAAACGCGGTCACGGTCATTCTTTCTGGACATCATCGTGCCGTATTCCATTGCAGTTGGAGGTTTTGACCTGTGTTGACTCCATACAGTTCAGTTATTTAAGGTACACGTGTGGGCCTTTCGCTGGGAAGGTGTAGGCAATGCACCTTTAAAGCTCATTAAAACACAAAATTGGCCTTTAAGGACCCTGTTGTCATTTTAGGAGGATGTTTATATTCAGCTGTACAGAACTTTTGTTTGGTTGAAGACGGTTTATGATGAATTTGTGCTACACGTTCTGATTTAATGGAATCGATTAAAACAATTCATTATTCAGTTACCACCACAAACTATTCAATAGCTACTAAAAACTATTCAGTAGCTACTAATCATTCTGTAATCATTATGAATTATTCAGTATTCACTCTGAATTCAGTATTCACTATAAATTATTCTGCAAAAACTTTGAATTATTCAGTGTCTACTTTGAATTACTGAGTAGATAATATGAATTATTCAGTATCTACTTTGAATTACTGAGTAAATATGAAATATTCAGTATCTGCTCTGAATTCAGTATCCACTGTAAATTGAACGATTTTGAATTATTCAGTATCTACTCTGAATTATGAATTATTCAGTATCTACTTTGAATTACTGAGTAGATATGAATTATTCAGTATCTGCTCTGAATTCAGTATCCACTATAAATTTAACAATTTTGAATTATTCAGTTTCTATTATGATTTATTCAGTATCTACTTTGAATTATGAATTATTCAGTATCTACTTTGAATTACTGAGTGGACACGAATTATTCAGTATCTGCTCTGAATTCAGTACCCACTATAAATTTAACAATTTTGAATTATTCAGTTTCTACTTTGAATTACAAAGTAGATATGAATTATTCAGTATCTATGATGATTTATTCAGTATCTACTTTGAATTACTGAGTAGATATGAATTATTCAGTATCTACTTTGAATTATTCTGCATCTACTATGGATTTATTCAGTATATGAATTACTCATGAAATAATGTACATTATTTAGTTTCTACTATTTCTACTATTTAGTTTCTATTTACTTTCTACTTTAGATCCTTCATATTCAGTTTCTATGAACTACTCAGTATCTACTATGAATTGTTCAGAGTATACTTTGAAGTATTGAGTAAGTACTATGCATCATTCAATAAATATTACAAGTAACTCGGTTATTGCTATCAATTCTTTGGTTTATTCTTTAGTTTGAAATATCCAGTAACTACTGTGAAATCGGATAAATATTATTACATAAAGTGTAATCTTAAAAAAGATGGTTCTCCAAGGGTTCTCTAGTAAGGAAAATGAACACTCAAAGAACCCTGTATGATTACACAGTCCTTCAGCTCGATGGAGAACATGCTGTATATTTCCTTTTTGAAAATGGTTCTATATAGCATCAAAAAGGGTTCCTCTACTGTTACAAGGCAAAGCTGGTATTAGAAGAACCTGTTTTGGTGCTGCATAGAACCATTTCCATACTTTTTAAAAATGTGTTTAGTTTCTTATATGAAATGAAATGTGAGGAACTCGAGTGTGGACCCCCGTACAGACCCTGAGCTTCAGAATCAGACTCTGTATTCATCAAGTACCAGATGTATCAGGAATGACTCATTGGGCAGGAGTCCACATAAAACCTAATTCAATAAAATATAGAGAAAGATTCACTATATACATAAAACAAGCAAACAAACAAACAAGCAAACAATAGGGTTAAATACACACACACACACACACACACACACACACACACACACATTTTCTAAGCCGCTTCTCCCTCAGGGTCACGGGGGGGTGCTGGAGCCTATCCCAGCAGTCATTGGGCGGAAGGCAGGATACACCCTGGACAGGTCGCCAGTCCATCACAGGGCATAGGGTTAAATAAATCCGTGAAATCCGGAAAAAAAGTCCAAAAGGTTTTTCTCTCTGCTAGAAACCCTGAGAGACTGGCTGTCCCTGACCTGAGGCACGGTCAGTTCACACTGAAGGACGGGGCACTGTGGTCAGCGACGGCGCGAGTGTGTGAAGCTTTCTGAGGTGTGAAATCTCTGGAGCATGTGTGTGAAGGTGTGGACACACCGCTGTAGCTGCGGTTCCTCATGGAAATCAGCAGAATCTTTCCCGTCAGAGTCCAAACAGTTCAATGTCGCTCCTCTGGGACGCTGAAATATTTAAAAAAGTCCACTTCAACCGTATTTTAAACACTTACCGCACTGAAACTACAGCAAAGAAACGTTTACTCGCCAAGAAGACTGGAAGACTGAAATGTCCACTCAATAAAAAGTGTTTATATCATCACTAATTCAGTCCTACAGAACTCACTCAGAAGACTTTTACCCTCCAGACTCTGGAGTCGATGCCACCTCTGACGGGAACCCCAGATCCTGCAGACACAGCTGCAGAGAAGCACCACTTTAAAGCGAAGGTCTGACTAAATCTCTCCCATCCCCCCAAATTCAGTTCGTCAGCCAAGTCAAGCCTCGCGTTAGACGTTTGCTTCTTCAGTTTGAGCACTGGAGCCACAAGGCTACTGTAGCTAACAGGTAATGGAAGCTCACCGCTTACTCAAACCCTGTGGAGATGTCCAGTAATCTCTCCTACACGCTTATAAAAGATCGTTCTTGAAAGGTTCTTTAGTACAGACAATGGTTCTATATAGAACCATGAACACTCAAAGAACCAGAAGGGCTTCTTTGCTTGGTGAAATGCTTCTTCAGACTGATGGAGAATGTGGTGGTCCTATATATGGTCCTATATAGCACCAAAAAGGGTTCTGCTATTATAAGCTTATCATAACTATAGAAGAGCCCTTTTTGGTTCTACACAGAAGCATTTTCAAAAGGGTTCTACATAGAACCCAACATCCATCAATCAGAAGAACCATTTTACCATGGAGAGAACCATTAAAGCATGCATAGTGTCTTCATGGTTCTATCTACAATCATGAACCCTTGAAGAACCCACTTTAAGAGTCTCGACTTGATTATATTGTTTCAGACCTGCAACTGTTGACGCGCCATATTTCAGGGTCACTTTATGATGTAGTGTTATGCACCATTTTCCAACCTCTCTCGGAATCGATTTTACTGTGCCTTTAAGACTGACTTATGCAAATGAGCTCTGTCCTTATTGGCTGTGCCTCATTCAGAACGCAGTCTGGGCTGCAATACTCCTTATAATTTCAGTGTAAATAGGCGGGGCTAAAACATAATCAGAATGGGTGGATCTATGTAAATGCGGTGGTTTGTGACATCACAAAAAGTGAATTCAAAATGTTTTTGCAGCTGGTGTCCATATACGGACTGCATGGAGAGGAAAGTAAACGGCGCATTTTGTTTACAAACGTCATCAAACTCTTAAAATTCTGTCCATTTCTATCTTAAAACTGAAACATGGCATTCTGTAGTTGGTATTATTAATAGTTTCATGCAAATCGCTGTTTTACAATGAATCCATTTGGATCCATTTCAGTAATGTAGAGTTAATGAGGTTGAATAAAGCGGAGAACCTAAATTAACAGATGCAAAGAGCATCGAAAGCCAGTAATTACAGCTTTTTATCAAGTAATTAGGTACGTTTACCTGATGAATTGAAGTCCTGTTGAGCTGAACTGGGTCTGATACACAAATGGATCATGTACAAGTTGCCGGGGGAGCGAGCGATGAGGCACGTGCTGAGAGCACGGACGCAGGCTAAAACGCCCAGTAACCGAGATCACTAAAAGACCGAGATCATTTCTACAGCATTACAGAAAGCAGGCCGTGCTAATTGGGCTCAGATCATGCTGAATTGGCCGCTAGCTCTTTTCCGGTTTTAGCCACGTTAGCATTTTCGGGCCCGAGTTTTTCATTAATGACTATGACGAGGTTTTCTTGACATTTATCTCACAATAAAGGGAGATGACTGTTCTTTTTTGAAAGCGAGAGCTGCTAAGCCTTTAGCCTCACAGCGTTCGCACCACAGACCTGCAAGTGGAAAACATCTGAAATCCCCCCCCAATGGTGACTGGTCCACGCCATCCTTTCCTCTCTGTGTGAGCCGATTTGACAGTTATTAAGCCACGCTTGATTAATTTACACACCCCTTATATTGCACTGCAGGGTCCAATTAATCTCCCTCTAACGACATCCCACCCACTATTATTAAGTGCTATCACACTTCCTTATTACATGGCAGAGAAGAAAAGGTCACTAGACTCCATAAATCAAATCCGTGCCGAAATTAATGACTGTCGCACTCATAAAAGCTCTCCAACGTGTCCGTTTCTTTAAAGACGAGCCCGTTCGGCAGCCTCCGAACCCAAATATTAGACATTAGTAGAGTTAAGCTCTGATGATTCCATTGGGCTCAATTCCCAATTATTAACAAATAAAAACAAAAACAACACTGACTACTTAAATGTGAGTGGAGGAACTACAAACAAGTCCAAACAAGTCGGGAACAGACAGCAGTGATCCTCAAAACCTTTCCAACCGAATGTCACCTTTTCAGTTGACCTGCATTCAACTGCAAACTGTGCAAAGACATTTAAAGTTTCATCTAAAGTTATTATTTTAGAGACACTTTTTTTTTTCTTCGGACAGCGACGACAGGCCTATTTTAAGGTTGATGCCTGCAATATGTTCCAGAAAATCTGGGACAGGGGCTTGTTTACTATCGTGTCGCATCACGTTTCTTTTCATCGCCTCTCAGTTATCACTTGGGAACTGAGGACACCAATCGTTATGACACTTTCAGCTGCTCAACAGTCTGGCGCCTCTGTTTTTATATATATATATACACATACCACAGGTTTTCAGAAGGAGAGGTCAGTCCAGCACCCACGCACTCTTATTATGAAGTTTTGCTGTTGTAACAAGTGCAGAAAATGAAAAAGACGTCATCTAGATGGCAGCATATTGTGTTTGTATGCATGCCTCGACATTAGTGGTGTTTTCACAGACCCCCTACTTTGGCCCAGAGAACACATCCATTCCATTATATATAAAAAATGGTCAGATCAGTTTCTATAAGGGTTCCTGACCACTGGTTAAGGTGGACTGATAAATTAAATCTAGAAACAGATGGTCTAAGATCTGTAACTACTAAGTGGAGCTGATGAAATGGACAATGAGTGTAGAAACAAGGCAGGTGTCCATAATAAAGTGACCACTGAAAACACTTTAGTGTATATTTAAAAATAAAAGTCTATTTCACAGATTTTCATCAACTGTCAGTGAGACCTAATTGCTTTATAGTGAAAAGCCAGAGTCTGAAACCACACGGTAACCATACGAAGTCTATTGGAGATGGACGGCGGTGATTTAGATTCAAGCATGCAGTTAGCACCATGCTAATTGGTGGGATATAAGCATCTATACCTTTTTTAGCTACATTAGCCTCCTAGCTGCAGTGCTAAAACTAAAGAAGTACATTTCAGAACATCAAACATTGGCAGCTAGGCTACATTCAGGGTGCGGAGGAGTAAAACTGGGTAGCTTTTTGGCTGCACTATTGCTTCAAGTGGCTCAGGTGTGCTGAACAGAGTAAAAGCTCAGCCAGGCCTTGCGATCCCTCAGGACGGGATTGAAACCGTCTGTTCTAGAACAGCACTACTTGCTAAACTTTATCCTCTGGCTGTTTTGGAGTATGTGGCCCGGAGCCATTAAATCCCGGCAACACTCCTGAAATAAAAGAAGCAGGCTTTTGTTCGGTGCACAAAAAAGCCCCACTGACTTCAACCAGCATTCCCTGCCTATCAGACAAGGTGCTATCAGACACATCAGCCAAAAAGCAAGCGAGCTTCTTCAAATCGTCACTAATTAAAGCAGAAGTGATAATGTGCAAAGTCGGGGTGATAATAGCTGCTTGCGGGGGCCTGGCTGTGTTTCAGTGCTGAATCTGTAACCTGCATTGTGTTAGGTGAATATTAATTACGCAATCTTTTCTCTTTGTGATGTATTAGAGATACACAGTGCTCAGAGGGATCAGACCTATTAGATTTGCTTCGTAAAAAGATACTTTGCAAAGAAGCTACCGCTGCAGTGAGATGAGGAGGTGCACTTATCGGCTGGCAGCTGATATCACGCTGACTGGCCCCCACAGGTTTGCACTGATGGTCACTATTGTAACTAGACATGTTATTGAAATAAAGTTACATTAAATAAGAAACTTTTGCTCCCCAATGGGAGATTGAGTTACCCTCGAGTAGCAGTACTGATCCACAAAGACAAAACATTATGACCACTAACAGACAAAGCGAATAGCACTGCTTCTCAAAGTAGTGCACGTCAAGTTCTGGGATACTTCGGAGAGTAAAGCCGGGATTACACTAGACGACTTTCACCCCGATTCTCAATCTGGCCGAATCAGTCTGGTCTGCAGATGCTTGGGTCAGTCGGGGTCGACGGTTGGAGAGAGAACAGAGTCGTGTGCGAGCATTGCAGACTCCGATTTTTGGCCTCCCGATCGCACCGTTTGACCCGACTTTGTGTGTAATCTAGTGTGAACTGATCAATGACTTAATCTGAACGGATTCCTGCAACAGCCAATGAAAACAGAGGTAAAAAAATAGTGAACAAAGTAAACAAGCTTTTTAACGAGCCAAGCTTAAATGATGAGCGCAACCGAGTTTATAATTTTTAAATCCATGATCCTCACTTTAACATGTTTACCTGCTGGTTATTTACTGCACAAACGGCAGAGAAAACAGCAGCAGCTCCACATTTGTTTGTTTGCATCTCCTCGGAACTGGAGAACACAAGAATTCATGCGAGTTCACAGCGAGTTCAAAAACCAGTCGGGTAGTGCGAGACGTCCAGTCTTTTTATAATCTGTAAAGACCTTAATAGTCTTGTAGTGAACCCAAGCCATCAGTCAGATGCAGGAGAAATGGGCAGGTTTGAAGACCTGAGTGACACTGACAAGGGTCAGCTCGTTATGGCTGGACGACTGTGTCTGAGCATCTCAGAAACAGCAAGGCGTGTGGCGTGCTCACGGTCAGCAGTGGTGGACAAACCACAAACCAGTGACAGGGTGTTGTGCAACCAAAGCTCTGACAAAAAGGCTGCTGTGGCACAAGTCACAGAAATGTTTAATGATAGAGGAGGAATGTGTCAACACAACCAGCTGCGATGAAGCGAATTTCACCTGACCAGTCATGTCATGAACAGTCCAGTCCACTAACGGGGCAGCTTTGTGAGCAGAAGTGAACAAAGGTCTCTAGCTCCATGTGTTCATGGTATGTGGTTCCCTGTGGATGTTCTTTCAGAAATTGGTTGTAAGGAACCTGCATTGACTACTAGAAGCAATTCTTGTCTGGAAAGGAAGCGATGTTTATTCACAAGCTTTGAAACACGTTGGCAGTGCCTCACCGCCAGTTTCACCTTCTGGCCAGAATTCTGATGAGAATTTCCTGTAGACCGTTTGCCTCTGCTGGTCAATCCGTATGAGCGTCCTTCGATCCATCTGCAAATTCAGCTACTCCCTTCACACTGTGGCCTTTGGAATGCCCAAACGCAACCACTCCTTTTGGCCAATCATTAACATCTGCTTTTCCATTGAACAAGACATTCATTGCACTGTACCACCTTTTCTCAATCTATGAATCCCGTCACACACTCCTCAGGTATTTATAGCACGATCACCCTCCAGCAATGCCGTCTGCGGGAGCCTGAAGTTCCTACCACCTTAAACACACCAGGTGACTAACCTTTTGTCCAGGGAGCTTATTTATAGTCATATAAATACCAGCCTCAGCGCTGAGACCGACAGTATGGGTGTAAGACTGGTGTTTACATACTAAATCTCTACATCCTAAAACTCTTATTTCAAAAAGTTGTGATAAAGTGAGTTTTCCATGATATATGACATGAAGCTTCAGTGCTTCCATGCTAAAAAGTCTGGGTCAAACTGACACCTACACCCACACCCCCCACACACCCCCAACACACTCGGGAACGCTCAGTTACATACACACATACTAAAAGCTTTAATGCCAACAAGTTTAGGCCGACTTAAACTCACTCTCCCTCCCCCTCTCTCTCCTGTGCTGGGTCTGTGGGGAGCTGCAGTGTAATTGGGAGCATTTATCTAAATGACACAGTCATGAAGAGCTCTGGGGCCGAGCAGAGACTTCTGCACCGAGCTGATATCATTCATTACCACCCTCTCTCTCTCCCTCTCTCTGCTGGTTTTGTTATCATGATAAATATTAGTACACCGATACATGATCATTAGTCATAAAGTGCTGATCTGTTATTAGGCCACTGAAACCCACTCTCTGTGGAAATCACCTGAACTGAGCCTTTTTTTTTGTAAAGCGGTGTGGGTTTCTCAAAGTCACACGCTGTCCCTCAGAAAAAAAAAACAACTTTAATAAATATTACCTTTTTATTACATACAGTGCTATGTAAAGGTCAGAAACTGCCCTTCATTTATTTAATTTAGCTAAGTGACCCTTATCAGTCCCACAATGGGGAAATTTCACCTCCACATTTTGACCCATCCGTGCCGCAAAAAACACCACATACACATTAGTGAGTGTGCACACACACACACTAGGGGTAGTGAGCACTCTTGCCCGAGGTGGTGGGCAGCCCAATCCACACCCCATGCCTCGCTCAAGGGCACTTCGGTCACAAACTGTTGGCTCTGGTTATTGAACTAGCAACCTTCTGGTCCCAAGACTAGTTACCTCCAGCCCATGACTGTCCCCATAATTTCCAGCCAGAAGTACAATATTAATTTTTCAGTTCCAGAAAACAAAAGCAGAAACTTACACAGACGCATAAAACCTAAATAGAAAATCACATGTTTTCAGTAAGTAATGTGTCATCTCTTTACTTTTATTAGTTTAGCTAAATAGTCAACTTACTGTTATTTATTCTTTTTTTTGCACTGTTTTCTTGGGTTGTAGTTTTCTAAACATCACAGGATTGCAATGCCTATTTGGGAATAGTGCTTTTGGGACCAACGGCACATGCGTTTTTAGTAGCGTTCATTCAAACTGCCATCCGAAATGTTTCCTGTTTTCGTTTCATGCAGGATTTCAGCTGCTCAACAGTTTAGGGTCCCCTCTCATATACATTTCATTTCACAATGCACCAATGTTCTCAGTGGTGATTGGTCTGGACTGCAGGCTGGTAAGTTTAGCCCCTGGACTCTAATATGGAGCCATGCTGCTGTAATACATTCAGAATGTGGTTTGACACCGTCTTGCTGAAATAATCGAGGCCTTCCCTGAAAAAGACGTCATCTAGATGGCAGCATATGTTGCCAAATATTCACATATCATTTAGCATTAATGGAGCCTTCACAGATGTGCAGGTCACCCATGCCAGGTGCTCTAATCCAGAGGACACAGTGTCCATGACTTCCAAAAAATATTTCAAATGCCGATTCGTCGGACCACAGGACACTATCCCACTTTGCCTCAGTGCATTTTAAATGAGCTTGGACCCAGAGAAGGTGGCAGCATTTCTGGAATCATGTTTATATCTAGTTTCTTCGTTGTGTTTGAGTTTTAACTTGCAATTGTGGATGCCGTGATGAACTGTTTTCACAGACACTGAGGGCCCAAAGATTACCGCCAGTTAATAGCGGTTCTCAGCCTTTCAACCCTCACATAGAGATTCCTCCAGATTCTCTGAATCTTTAATCATATTATGTACTCTAGATGGTGAAAAGCAAAGGTTCTTTGCAATTTTATGTTGAGAAATGTTATTCTTGAATTGTTGCACTATTTGATTGTGCAGTCTTTCACGGAGTGAACTCCACCTCATCTTTACTTCTGAAAGACTCATTTATACCCAGTCATGTTATTGACCTGTTGCTAATCAACCATTAGGTGTTTTTTTTTTTAAGCATTACACAACTTTACCAGCCTTTTGCCCCCCCACCCCCATCTCTAACTTTTATAGATGGGTTGTTGGCACTAATTAAAATGGGCAAATATTTTACATTTGACCTATGTTTGTACCATTTTCAATTAACTGTAAGGTTTAAATTATTTGCACATTATTACATTTTGTTATGTACATTTTGCACAGCGGCCCAACTTTTTTGGAAATGGGGCTGTAGTTGAATAAAGGGGTTTTCTAAAATACAGCAGTATTTTACAAAGGTAAAAACAAAGGATATTTTTGTTTACGGTTTTGATTCTTTAAAATTCTACTACTATCCTGTAGGTAAACAACATCAAAAGGCTAAGAAATAAATCACACACACACACACACACCAAACACCAAACATTACGTTTAATCCAGAGACATGAAAGATTTAGACACGAAACTTGAAAGGTGCCTCTTATCTTTATTTATTTATTTATTCATTCATTCATTCATTCACTCGTGAAGCGCTCGGTTATTTCTCCGATTTCGACTGCGAGGCCATGAAGAAAACAGAACAGAAGAAAAAAGACGGTATGAATCTGAGTGTCGTCTCGGTGTCGTCTGCGCCGCGGCGCTCGTCCTCTTTCTCCTTCATTCACCTGCTTTGTTTCCCTCACTATCCACACGTCACTCACTCTCTTGCCGCCGTCCTCTCTCCGCCCCGTTTAGAAGAGGTGTGCGTGACCTCCGACCCCTGAAAGGCAGACTGATCTCAAACGTGACAGACAGCCGGCGATCAAAGGTCAAAGGTCAGATCCCCCCAGACGGCCCCCTGTCATGACATCACTGAGGGGGCTGCAGCCAATCATTCAAAGAGACGAGAGCCGACAGCAGCTGAATACAGACCGGTCAGAACACAAACTCCACTTCACTGAGACGGACCCTCATCTACAGCCCCCATTACCGACCGGTCAGCCTTTGACTCTGCTTTTCGACCATTACGGCCTCGGTTTACAGTCTAGAGCTGTGAAAACAACTAGAATTTACATCATGATAAGTGGTTGGTTAGTGTAGTGGGTAACACCTGTAGACTGTAGTACCCACCTGGGTAAACACTACACCACACCAGTCCATGGGCAAGACTCCTAACACCACCCGTGTAAAAGTCAGCCAAATGCTGTAAATGTATAATTGTGTCATTTTACAGTTTAGAGCTTTAATTGAATTATAATAAAGTATTTTTTAATGACAACAGTGTTATTTTATAGTTTAGAGTTATTAAAAAAATACAATATTATAACGATTAATTATAAAATTTCACAGTTTAGTTTCATAAACATACTACATTAGAAACTATTTAATGCCAATTGTGTTATTTTGCAATTTATTGTTGTAAAAATATGCTATATTATAAATTAATGTAATAATTGTGTGATTTTTCTACTTATTTTTGGAAGACAATATAATTTAGCGATAATTTTTGTATTAAATGTGCTAGTTTATGATTTAATTGACTTATTTTGCAGGTTTTTTGCTAAAAAAAGTGCTAAGTGGCAGCTTATTTCAATACGACAGTTTACCTTTTTTTTTTACCTTCCATTACATTAACACTGCACTTACATTGTATTTTGTTAAAAAAACCTCAATATTTAAACAATTTAATTATTATTTTAATATAAAGTAATAACACCTTCATTTTTAACCGTAACTTTAACCGTAACACTAAATCGCATAAATTATATCTACCCCACTTGGATGTTTGTCACTAATTAGGCACAAAAATGGACAAAAATCTCATGTATAGAAAAACGGCGCCACCTGACGAAGACCTGCCTTCAGTCCATGTTTATACACAGCAGAGAACCACAGTGTCAGAAGCCTCAGAACCAGGTCTATTAGAGATACTGAACACCTCCACACAGCCTGAGACCACTGTGAGATTAAGCTGATTTAATTCATCGCTTTCAGCACCTCATAAGGATGGAGACCCTGGGGGGAGACCCCGGACCTGCTGGAGGGATAATCTCACAGCTGGTCTCGGAACATCTGGTCAATCCCCCGGAGGAGCCGGAATTTGTGGCCATGGGCAGAAGAGTCTGGAGTGACCTCACCACCGCAACCCTCGCCAAGAGAAGCAGATGAGATGAATGAATCAATCCGTGCTCATTCTCAGAGTGTTAGCTTCTAGTGCTTGTTAGCTACATTAGCCTCGCAGCACTGTCCATCTTACAGGATCCCTCCGACACTGCTCCCAGTCCTGGACACTTCACCCTTTGACGGACACTATTCTTTTATTCTGTGCATTTTATTTTATCCTATATTTTGTTTAACAGCCAGATTTCAAACATTTCACAACTGTGACGCAGCTTCGCCTGATCCAAAGTTTACAAAATTGCTGCAGGAAGGAAAAAAGCGAATTTAGTCGTGTTTCCATGACTTTTAGAAGTCAGTGTTTTCCATGACTTCCATGAAGTTTAGATGACACAGGCTACCAGGATTAGGAGCTGCATCAAAACAAACTAGAGAGATTTAACTCCGCGGAATTGGCTTTTTTCAACCATTCGCTGCCTTTTTATGGCTGTGTTTGCAGCTTGGATGCCAGGCGAGGCGAGAAATGGTCCCCGATGAGGGCCGAAATCACCCCGATAACGTCCACCTTGCATCTGGGAATGCAAACACTGCAGAAACGCACTTCTGAGAGGCGTTTGTCAAGCTAGCTTTGGATTCAGCATTTCAGAATGCCCTAAGCAACCTGCGCCATGGTTGGTGTTGGGGAATTGAAACTGGTCAGATGCTCGCAGACTGAAAAACAAGGTGGTGGTTTACTCAGAGGTGTAGGAGGATCAGCAAGACCATGGGCCTAACAAACCAAGGTCAAAACCAGACAGCTTAAGGATCGTAACCAAAGGGGGATCAGGAGAGTGAAACCAGTTAGTGGTCCGTTTCTGATAAGAGAAGATAAGGCTTTGTCGTTTGCATCACACGTGGTACGTGAGGTGGAACGAAACGGTGAACTCAAGGTCCCAGTTAACTCCCAAAAGTAACAACAAATAATAAATAAATAATCAGTAGATCAGAATAGTTACAGCAAACAAACGGATAAGGTCAAACAACACGAAATTCGGGTCACACATGAGGCTCGACAAAGGCAGAACGGTCATTATGCAACGAGGAAGGTTGGCAATACTTCACAATGTGCCAGTCTAAAGCCTGGGCCTGTATACTGACCAGCTGATGACTACATGATAAACAGGTGTGTGAATTCAGAATTCCGGCCAGGAGGAGCCTAGGAATCATCAGGGGATGGTGAAGTGAGGGGAGTCACATGATCTTCCAGTGGCCCTTTTACTCTGTTCTTCAGTGGTCAGAGCAGGTACTGTTTGGGTGGTGGGTCATTCTCAGCACTGCAGTAACGCTGACGTGGTGGTGTGTTAGTGTGTGTTGTGCTGGTCTGAGTGGATCAGACTAAGGATCAGTCCATCAACTAAAAATATCCAGCCGATAGGGTCCTGTGGGCAGCGTCCTGTGACCACTAATGAAGGACTAGAGGATGACCAACACAAACTGTGCAGCAGCAGATGAGCTGTTGTCTCTGACTTTACATCTGCAAGGTGGACCGACCAGGTAGGAGTGTCTAATAGAGTGGACAGTGAGTGGACACAGGGTTTAAAAACTCCAGCAGCACTGCTGTGTCTGATCCACTCGCACCAGTGCAACACACACTAACACACCACATCAGTGTTACTGCAGTGCTGAGAATGATCCACCACCCAAACAGTACCTGCTCTGTGAGGGTCCATGGGGATCCTGACCACTGAAGAACAGGGTAACAGAGTATCAGAGAAACAGATGGACTACAGTCTATGCAGCTATACAGTAAGTGGAGCTGATAAAGTGGACAGAGAGCGTAGAAACAAGGAGGTGGTCAGGATGTTACGCCTGGTCGGTGTCGTGTTTATACTTTGATACGTTGTAGTTTTACCTGTAATTAAACGTCTACATGCTTCCTCTAAATGACGTCTCATTGAGCCAAATTCACACCAGTCATGCCTTGGCTGATCGCGTACAGGTGGGCTAAGAGGGGGGAACTGGGAAAACTAGATTTTGTACCTGAACCATCACTTTTAACTCCCGTCATGTCCCCATTATCCCCCCAACGCCCTTCCATCACACCAGCCTGCTCCAGCCACTTAACATTTAGACATCCGTTAAACGTTTATTACTCATCTGTCCACTAAAAGCGTAACGGGCCTCGTTCTGTTAACAGTGTGTCCCTCATAAAAGCCACTCACGTGTGTAATTGCGCTAAAAGCCGAAGGAGCGTCTGCCTCTGCCCTGGACTTTTGGGTTATAAAGCTGAATTCTGCCGACAGCAGGCTTTTTTTTTTTTTAAAGAGGTGTGAAGAGCTCAGCAATGAGATAAAACACTTTTTGGCGCATCATCAAGCATGACATCACTGAGCTCATGAAGACACAAGACAGACCCAAACATGCTTTCTGACAAACGTCCGGTTAAACAGCACAACTTAACCACTTCACAGTCCCAGCTTATTACATACTGAGGCTTATTATTCAGCATCTACAGCAACTTCAGTGCAAACTGGCCAAGCTGCTCTTAAGTTATAGAAGCATGTGATAACACTTTGGGCCCACTGGTGGGCTCTGGCCATTAAAGGGGGCAAACCAAAAGGAAAGGTTTGTTAGCAAACTATGATGCTGAAAGGTTAAGAGTTGTTAAAGTAGTTTTAGGGTTAATAATAATAATAATAATAATAATAATAATAATGTTGCTTTGGTGTTCCAGGCAGTTGCAAGGATGTTGCTCAATCGTTCCTCTGGTATTTTGTGTGGTTGCTGAATTGTTGCTAGACTGTTGCTAGGCTTGTGTTAGGCTGAATGAATAACCGACTCTAAATGTAGGTATTGTGATATAAACCGAGTCTGTTCTAGTTTCTCATTAGACTGAATGAATAACCGACTCTAAATGTAGGTATTGTGATATAAACCGAGTCTGTTCTACAGTTTCTCATTAGGCTGAATGAATAACCGACTCTAAATGTAGGTATTGTGATATAAACCGAGTCCGTTCTACAGTTTCTCATTAGACTGAATGAATAACCGACTCTAAATGTAGGTATTGTGATATAAACCGAGTCTGTTCTACAGTTTCTCATTAGACTGAATGAATAACCGGCTCTAAATGTAGGTATTGTGATATAAACCGAGTCTGTTCTACAGTTTCTCATTAGACTGAATGAATAACCGGCTCTAAATGTAGGTATTGTGATATAAACCGAGTCCGTTCTACAGTTTCTCATTAGGCTGAATGAATAACCGACTCTAAATGTAGGTATTGTGATATAAACCGAGTCCGTTCTACAGTTTCTCATTAGACTGAATGAATAACCGACTCTAAATGTAGGTATTGTGATATAAACCGAGTCCGTTCTACAGTTTCTCATTAGACTGAATGAATAACCGACTCTAAATGTAGGTATTGTGATATAAACCGAGTCTGTTCTACAGTTTCTCATTAGACTGAATGAATAACCGACTCTAAATGTAGGTATTGTGATATAAACCGAGTCCGTTCTACAGTTTCTCATTAGGCTGAATGAATAACCGACTCTAAATGTAGGTATTGTGATATAAACCGAGTCCGTTCTACAGTTTCTCATTAGACTGAATGAATAACCGACTCTAAATGTAGGTATTGTGATATAAACCGAGTCCGTTCTACAGTTTCTCATTAGACTGAATGAATAACCGACTCTAAATGTAGGTATTGTGATATAAACCGAGTCCGTTCTACAGTTTCTCGTTAGACTGAATGAATAACCGGCTCTAAATGTAGGTATTGTGATATAAACCGAGTCTGTTCTACAGTTTCTCATTAGGCTGAATGAATAACCGACTCTAAATGTAGGTATTGTGATATAAACCGAGTCCGTTCTACAGTTTCTCATTAGACTGAATGAATAACCGGCTCTAAATGTAGGTATTGTGATATAAACCGAGTCCGTTCTACAGTTTCTCGTTAGGCTGAATGAATAACCGGCTCTAAATGTAGGTATTGTGATATAAACCGAGTCCGTTCTACAGTTTCTCATTAGGCTGAATGAATAACCGGCTCTAAATGTAGGTATTGTAATATAAACCGAGTCCGTTCTACAGTTTCTCATTAGACTGAATGAATAACCGGCTCTAAATGTAGGTATTGTAATATAAACCGAGTCCGTTCTACAGTTTCTCATTAGACTGAATGAATAACCGGCTCTAAATGTAGGTATTGTAATATAAACCGAGTCCGTTCTACAGTTTCTCATTAGACTGAATGAATAACCGACTCTAAATGTAGGTATTGTGATATAAACCGAGTCCGTTCTACAGTTTCTCATTAGACTGAATGAATAACCGACTCTAAATGTAGGTATTGTGATATAAACCGAGTCTGTTCTACAGTTTCTCATTAGACTGAATGAATAACGACTCTAAATGTAGGTATTGTGATATAAACCGAGTCTGTTCTACAGTTTCTCATTAGACTGAATGAATAACCGGCTCTAAATGTAGGTATTGTGATATAAACCGAGTCCGTTCTACAGTTTCTCATTAGACTGAATGAATAACCGACTCTAAATGTAGGTATTGTGATATAAACCGAGTCTGTTCTAGTTTCTCATTAGACTGAATGAATAACCGACTCTAAATGTAGGTATTGTGATATAAACCGAGTCTGTTCTACAGTTTCTCGTTAGGCTGAATGAATAACCGACTCTAAATGTAGGTATTGTGATATAAACCGAGTCCGTTCTACAGTTTCTCATTAGGCTGAATGAATAACCGGCTCTAAATGTAGGTATTGTGATATAAACCGAGTCCGTTCTACAGTTTCTCATTAGGCTGAATGAATAACCGACTCTAAATGTAGGTATTGTGATATAAACCGAGTCCGTTCTACAGTTTCTCATTAGACTGAATGAATAACCGACTCTAAATGTAGGTATTGTGATATAAACCGAGTCCGTTCTACAGTTTCTCGTTAGGCTGAATGAATAACCGGCTCTAAATGTAGGTATTGTGATATAAACCGAGTCTGTTCTACAGTTTCTCATTAGACTGAATGAATAACGACTCTAAATGTAGGTATTGTGATATAAACCGAGTCCGTTCTACAGTTTCTCATTAGACTGAATGAATAACCGGCTCTAAATGTAGGTATTGTGATATAAACCGAGTCCGTTCTACAGTTTCTCATTAGACTGAATGAATAACCGACTCTAAATGTAGGTATTGTGATATAAACCGAGTCCGTTCTACAGTTTCTCGTTAGACTGAATGAATAACCGACTCTAAATGTAGGTATTGTGATATAAACCGAGTCCGTTCTACAGTTTCTCATTAGACTGAATGAATAACCGACTCTAAATGTAGGTATTGTGATATAAACCGAGTCCGTTCTACAGTTTCTCATTAGACTGAATGAATAACCGACTCTAAATGTAGGTATTGTGATATAAACCGAGTCCGTTCTACAGTTTCTCGTTAGACTGAATGAATAACCGACTCTAAATGTAGGTATTGTGATATAAACCGAGTCCGTTCTACAGTTTCTCATTAGACTGAATGAATAACCGACTCTAAATGTAGGTATTGTGATATAAACCGAGTCCGTTCTACAGTTTCTCATTAGACTGAATGAATAACCGGCTCTAAATGTAGGTATTGTGATATAAACCGAGTCCGTTCTACAGTTTCTCATTAGACTGAATGAATAACCGGCTCTAAATGTAGGTATTGTGATATAAACCGAGTCTGTTCTACAGTTTCTCATTAGACTGAATGAATAACCGGCTCTAAATGTAGGTATTGTGATATAAACCGAGTCCGTTCTACAGTTTCTCGTTAGGCTGAATGAATAACCGACTCTAAATGTAGGTATTGTGATATAAACCGAGTCTGTTCTACAGTTTCTCATTAGTATTTTGTAAAGCTTGTCTAACCTGGCAACAGTTGCTAGGAGGAGATGCGTTTGTGGGTGGAGCCGGGATGGAGCAGTTGAATTGCATTAAATTGAAGAGAACTGAACTGAAATAATGGGCTTCCAGGGATATTTCGGGGTTTTTTCGGCAGTATTGATATTCTCGTCATGACCACAAGTCTCTGTGTGTGTGTGTGTGTGTGTGTGTGTGTGTGTGTGTGTTGCTGAAGCGTGACCACCTTGCCACAAATCTACAGCACAGAACCAGACAGCCAGACAGCCAATTAAGATCTCCTCACACACACAGACTCGGGTTATTGAGATGGATTCCTCTCCAGAGTCTCCGTCTAAATTGGTTTATTTATGTTCCGTCAGAGATTACACCAAGTCGGCGCGTGTGTGTGGTCATTCTGTCAGATCATACATGTTGATCCCCACACACACAGTCAGCAGGTTGCTATTTCAAAGACAAGTACATCTGCTCCTCACTCTGCGGTCCTTATCAAAATAACACATTAACCACACACAAACACTTCTTTCTATGAATTGTAGGGACATTACATAGACTTCCATTCATTTACTGAAGACTTACCCAAACCTTAGCCACTACCAGCCTAGTCCCAACCCTAATCTTAAAGCAGGCTTTCACCTTAAAATTTAGTGATTGAAGAAAGGTCCCCACATGAGTCTATAAACAGGTTTTGGTCCCCACAATGTCAAACCTGGCGCACACACACACTAAATCCAGGGCAGTTTTCAGTTCTGGGTTTCATCACCGGCAATTAACTGAACGATTGTTGTAACAGACTGGCCACCTGATGTCACACCTACCAGTCACTACAAAATCCTGGGCTGGAAATCCGATTAAAAGTTCAGATTTAAATACGTCTGAACTACAACCAGAGGACGACACTTTGCTCTGTGTGTATATTCCCTCTAAAACATGAAGCAATAAAACAAAATTACATTAAGATGAAATTAAAACCACCAACACCAACACCAACACCAACTACTACTACTACTACTACTACTACTACTACTACTACTACTACTACTACTACAACTACAACTACAACTACAACTACTACTACTACTACATCACAATATCGGGAGCCTTTCCCGCTTTTCAGAAGCTTTCCACTGAGGCTCTGGAACCTTCCGAGGAACTAAAGAGTTCTAGAAGCAAAGGTGCCTTTCTGTCAAAGTTCTGGACTCAGCTGTGATCATTCATCATGTGGGTGGCAGCCGAGAGAGAGAGGGGGAGAGAGATGGAACAGAGAAAGACAAAGACTGAACCGAGAAAGGAAAAGAGGTAGAGACTCATTAGAGTGATTGAGTAGAGCGGAAGACAAAGACTGAACAGAGGAAGACAGAAAGACTGAACAGAGAAAGGAAAAGAGGTAGAGACTCAATAGAGAGATTGAATAGAGAGGAAGAAAGGAAGACTGAACAGAGGAAGGAAAAGAGGTAGAGATTGAATAGAGAGATTGAATAGAGAGGAAGAGAGGAAGACTGAACAGAGAAAGGAAAAGAGGTAGAGATTCAATAGAGAGAATGAATAGAGCGGAAGAGAGAAAGACTGAACAGAGAAAGGAAAAGAGGTAGAGATTCAATAGAGAGATTGAATAGAGAGGAAGAGAGAAAGACTGAACCGAGAAAGGAAAAGAGGTAGAGACTCATTAGAGTGATTGAGTAGAGCGGAAGACAAAGACTGAACAGAGGAAGACAGAAAGACTGAACAGAGAAAGGAAAAGAGGTAGAGATTCAATAGAGAGATTGAATAGAGAGGAAGAGAGAAAGACTGAACCGAGAAAGGAAAAGAGGTAGAGACTCATTAGAGTGATTGAGTAGAGCGGAAGACAAAGACTGAACAGAGGAAGACAGAAAGACTGAACAGAGAAAGGAAAAGAGGTAGAGATTCAATAGAGAGAATGAATAGAGCGGAAGAGAGAAAGACTGAACAGAGAAAGGAAAAGAGGTAGAGATTCAATAGAGAGATTGAATAGAGAGGAAGAGAGAAAGACTGAACAGAGAAAGGAAAAGAGGTAGAGATTCAATAGAGAGATTGAATAGAGACAAAGAAGGGGTGACAGAGAAGAGACTGAATACACAGAAATGAGAGAGCAGCCGTGAGAAGAGTAACAGAGAGACTGATGTGCTGTAATGTGAATATATTAGTGTTTATGAATGAGGAGAATTACAGTAAATATGAATAAAGTGATGGAGCTGATTTGAACAGAGAGTGAATAAAGAAGAAGTGACCATCACAGACAGACACCAACTCATCTGAACACTGTGTGTGTGTGTGTGTGTGTGTGTGTGTGTGTGTGTGTGTGTGTGTGAGACCTTAAAGGTCTCTAACAGATACAGTTTCAGAGTTTACTGACCTGCAGGACCAAAGCCGAGTCCCATTACATGACTGTACCCCATTATAAGTAAGTAAGTAAGTAAGTAAGAATTTATTTATAAAGCACTCTAAACACAACCTGAGTTGACCAAAGTGCTGTACATAAAAAAATAAATCCCCAGGACACACTGGGTTAAGAACAATAAAACAAATAAAATACATAATGAAAGTAACATATAAAAAGAGCTTAGAAAAAGAGAAAGAAAACTAGCAGAACCTCACATCACTACAATCCCTGCTATTCAAATGCAAGTTTGTAAAAGTGTGTTTTTAGTCCTGATTTAAAACACAGAGATAGAAGTGGCTTGGCGAATATCGGGCGGAAGACTTCCAAAGTCTCGGAGCATAAACCGCAAATGCGCGATCACCTTTAAATTTGAGCCGAGTCCTGGGAACAGTCAGGAAGTTCTGAGAAGATGATCTAAGAGAACGTTGACAGGTTGAGGGTGTTAGCAGGTCTGTAATATAAGAGGGGGGGAGCTTATTTAGTGCCTTAAAAACAAATAACATCACTTTAAACTGTATTCTGTGCTGAAGCCAATGTAGAGAAGCGAGCACTGGAGTGATGTGGTCTCTTTTCTTAGTGCTAGTCAGTAACCTGGCAGCAGAATTCTGGACTAGTTGCAGACGTTGCAATAGAGACTGATTAATCCCTACATATAACGAATTACAATAATCAAGTCTGGAAGAAATGAAGGCATGAATAACTTTCTCCAGGTCAGAGAAACAGAAAAGGCTTAAGCTTTGCAATGCTTGCATTATGGCCCTGAGCTTTGGAACCATGCAAGAAACTAAGGGGCTCTCAAATTTTTCCAAAATCTTGTGTACCTGAAGAGTTCTTTCCACTGAGGTTCAGAAACATTGTGAGGAACCACAGTGTTCTAGAACTAAATATGTCTTTACCTTGAGGTTTAGAATCCCTTTGTGGAACAAAAGGGTTCTAGAACTAAAGGTGCCTTTCCACTGAAGCTCAGAAACCTTTTGTGGAACCAAAGAGTTCTAAAACTAAAGGTGCCTTTCTACTGAGACACTGAAAACTTGAGTGGAACAAAACAGCTCTAGAACTAAAGGTGCCTTTAACACTAACGTTCAGGAAAAAAAAATCCTTTCAATCAAGTTTCTGGAACCTTGCCTTTCCACTGAAGCTCTAGAACCACATTCTCTCTGAGAACCACATTCTAGAACCACATTCTCTTTTTGAGAATCCTCCTCAGTGCAGGCTGGTCCACTCTTCCCATTGTAAGCTCTGGCTGTTCTTTGCTCTGCTGGTATCCACAATAACGTGATTCAGATTTTTAAAAAGGCAGATTAACAGGTTCTCCGAAGCCTCCATTTGAGCAGTGAGCACCGTTCAGCCTGGAACGCTTCACATGCTGAACAGTGCTCTAGAACAGGAAGGAAAGCGGTTCCCAGAGAATAGCATGAAGATGTGAAAGCAGGTCTAGTGTGTATGGGGGAGGGGTTTGTGGGGGACCTCACATGTGTCACATTTGATTAGATCGAGTCTGAAGGTGAGAGGAAGGTCAGACACTCCGTCAGCTCTCTGCAGGGTCCAGGGCGATTGACCTGATCACCACCAAGTGACCCATGCAGATCTGACCAAGCCAAACAACCAGATAAGTTTCATTATTTATATTATAGAGTGTTATTGTATACAGTGTTGTGCTAATCAGAGAGCACCCTTCATTTATGTAAAGCTACACTCTTACAAGAGATGGTTCTCCAAGCGTTCTTCAGTAAAGAAAATGGTTCTATATAAAACCATGAACACTCAATGTTTTGCATGCTTAACCCTCTATTGCACGGTGTTGCCTAAAGGCAACAAACTCATTTATATTAATAACATTACACACATTTAAAGACAATGATAGGGTTAACAATAAAAGGGGAAAGTTTGAGTAAGTCAGTAAAAAGCATGTACTTGATAAACATTTTATGGAAATGTTTGTTGCCTGGAAGCAACACTGTGCGACAGTGGAATGGATTTAGCCAGTCACAAGCCGGGTCTCACCACTTCAGGGAACACAACTCCTGCACGCATTATTTTGATAACTGCATGCGAAAAGATAAATCAGAATTATATGCAAGAAAAGTGAATTGATCAATTTTTAAACTGCTCCTATAATGTGTGCAGTAAAGGGTTAATGGAATCTCCTCCTCAGATGGATGGAGAACGTGTTGGATATTATATAATAACATTATACATACATACATATATATATATATATATATATATATACATATATATATATATATATATATATATATATATATATATATATATATATATATACACATACATACACACACACACACACACACACACACACACACACACACACACACACACACACACACACACACACACACACACATATATATATATATATATATATATATATATACACACATACATACAGACACACACATTTTATGTGAAGTCACACTGTATAGTCGCTGCCATTGAGGACTGAATCAGGGAGAGACTGCTCTGCACGATGCCTTTAATTTGCAGGGCTTTGTGAATAATTCACCTGCAAGACGTGGCGAGAAAGACACAGACCTTTATAATTCAGATTTTCAGACTCCAGGCTTGAAGCCCCTGTACTGTATAGTTTAGTGCAGGCATCTTTAAAATTGAATAAGGTCCAGTTAAATAAAATTTCCTGGAAAATCATAACATCTAACTTATATCATGACTTATAAACTGTTTAAACAGTATATCCAATATACTCTTTACTGAAGTAGCCTAGTAGGAATATAAACATCTTATACAGTCAACAACTGAATATCAAATCATAAAGTCAAATTCAGTGATATTTCAACAACATTTACTGTCAGTTTCTCTTTTTAGATCACGTCATGTGGAATAACTTCCCTCTGACTCACTTTCCTCTCTGACTGCTGTTTCTCTCCTCGTCCCTCCCCTGTGTGGCGTCACTCACTCGAATCTCAGAGCTCATCGTAACAGATCTGATTGGCTGAGCAGCATCATGTGATATATACAACGCATGCGATTGTTCCGTGAGTCTTCTGGCTGCTAAATCGGTACCGTAATGACTAGAAAAGTTACACAGATTAAAATAGGACCACCCCGTCGACATGAAACAATTCTCCATAGTTCATTAGTTATAGGCCCAGGTCAGCATAGGACCGCATCTGGCTCCGGACTTGGACCGCGGTCTGCCTATTAGTGACCTCTGGTTTAGTGTTTCTCTGAAGTTCAGACCTCGTTCAGCTCAAGAAGGGACTAATATCAGGTATTTTAACCAGGAATCCACAGTTATGCAGTTCAGGGGTTTCAGGACTGGAGCTGAACTCTGAACTAACCGCACAGGCAAACTTACAGAACCACGTCTATCGAGACAACGTCGTTTTCTGAGCCACAACATTCAGTCTGATATTTAGGGCTTATGTTTATCATGTAAATCTCCAGAGACCGAGAGGAAAGCTATACCGGGGGTCTGCAGCTCCGTTAGGGGGACAGCTGTTTCTCTCTCGGCTCTTAACATTAGCTAAAGTGATCTAAAGGCTGGCGTTGTTCACATCTGTGTTAATTAGCTGATGTCATTTCGCTCCTATGATAGAGTTTATTTCCTCTTTATGCAACACCACGAGGTCCTTTGCCCACCCTGACGGGAAGAGCTGGTGGGCTTCTGTGCTTTTAAATGCTCCGAGAAACTCTCCAGAATAAGGAGAGGGGCTGAGTATGAGATGCATTTCAGGAAAACACTAATTTGGTAGCTTTTCCTCCAGTGTAAGTGGGATCAGGAGTTCAGGGGAAAACTGTATAAGCTTATTGAAGAAAAGAAAGAAAAAGAATCTCATCAGTTAAAAAACTACAATTCACCTCTATTAGAATAAAATTCTTTCACATTCACTGTCATATAAACAATTTGTAGAAATTGCTGAAGCATGTTTGTTGCCTAAAAGCAACACTGGAGTGGAATTAGCTGGTCAGTACAGTCATTATATACACTTTCCACTTAGAAAATAAATTTGAAATTTGGTTCCACATATGGCGACCACAACAGACAGATCACATGACAGACCTTGGGAGAGATGTATAGAGAGAGGCCCTGTTTGCATCTGATGAGAGTCACAGTTAGAAACACTCTGAACCAGCAGGTATCAATTTCCCAATTAACACAGTCAGCACCGCCCCCCACCAGCACTCAGTGCCCAACAATACTCCGATCAGCGGGGTCCAACAAACCTTCCCGCTAAGAGGATAACACAGTGACAACCACTCACTCCCACCCCTCTGTCTCTGATCAGCTGGGGCCAACAAACCTGCCCACTGAGAGGATAACAGCAACAGCCACTCACTCCCAACCCTCTGTCTCTGATCAGCTGGGTCCAACAAACCTGCCCACTGAGAGGACAACAGCAACAGCCACTCACTCCCAACCCTCTGTCTCTGATCAGCTGGGTCCAACAAACCTGCCCACTGAGAGGATAACAGCAACAGCCACTCACTCCCACCCCTCTGTCTCTGATCAGCTGGGTCCAACAAACCTGCCCACTGAGAGGATAACAGCAACAACCACTCACTCCCAACCCTCTGTCTCTGATCAGCTGGGTCCAACAAACCTGCCCACTGAGAGGATAACAGCAACAACCACTCACTCCCAACCCTCTGTCTCTGATCAGCTGGGTCCAACAAACCTGCCCACCGAGAGGGTAACACTGACCACTATACACTCCATTCACCTCTATCGCCGATCTGCTGTGTCCAACAAATTTGTCAGTTACCAGCATACCACCACAGATGACTAATTTTTTTTTTACCTACTCCGTCTGTTCAGCGGGGTCCTACCAACTTGCTTGATAAGTGGACAACAGCATGGCCACCTCATTTCTTCCCCATCACTGTCTCAGTTCAGCCAGGACCAACAAGGCTGCCCACTTAGATAGCAACATTATGTGATCACGAGGGGTCACAGAAACCTGCCCGCTAAGAGGATTAGCACGTTGCATGCATGCTGTTGATCTGCATCTCGCCAGGAGAGGCTTTCATTTCAACGAGGCAATTACCTGATCATAATCTCATTAGGAGAGGAAACCCGCCAATCACACCAATATCTTAATATCAGATCGCAATTTGATACCAAGACTGCAAAAGCCTGCAGAGATTAAGGAGCAAGTGTCTCACAGTTTCTCTAAATCTGAAAGCAGGGAATTTAAACTACATTTAGTCAGACATGATCTAAAATGAAGCATTTAAAACTGTTATTACAGGAGAAAATTCTGAAACTCTTAAATCTGCTGATTGAAAAGTGCAGGCATCAAATTTGGAGTTGAAATCACTGGTTCATTTGCAATGGGGATGTGCAATTTGACAGTAAAGAAGGAGTAAAGGACTTGTATCGCTTGGCTAAACAGAGAGATAGAGCTGGAAAGGATGTACAGCAGGTTAGGCTGATAAAGGATAGAGAGGGAAATGTACTAGTGAGTGAACAGAGAGTGTTGAGTAGATGGAAGGAGTACTTTGAAGAACTAATGAATGAAGAAAACGAGAGAGAGAGGAGGACAACGGGGGGAGAGATAGTGGATCAGGAAGTGCAGAGAATTAGTAAGGTGGAAGTGAGGGCAGCTTTAAAAACGATGAAGAATGGAAAGGCAGTTGGTCCAGATGACATACCTGTGGAGGTATGGAGATGTTTAGGAGAGAAGGCAGTGGACTTTTTAACCAGGTTGTTTAACAAAATCCTGGAGAGTGAGAGGATGCCTGATGAGTGGAGAAGCAGTGTACTGGTCCCCATTTTTAAGAACAAGGTTGATGTGCAGAGCTGCAGTAACTACAGGGGTATAAAGTTGATGAGCCACACCATGAAGGTATGGGAAAGAGTTGTTGAAGCAAGGCTAAGGCGAGAGGTTCAGATCAGTGAGCAGCAGTTTGGTTTCATGCCCAGAAAGAGCACCACAGATGCAATTTTTGCATTGAGAGTGTTGGTAGAGAAATACAGAGAAGGTCAGAAGGGGCTGCATTGTGTCTTTGTGGATCTAGAGAAGGCATATGATAGGGTGCCAAGAGAGGAACTGTGGTACTGTATGAGGAAGTCAGGTGTAGCTGAAAAGTATGTTAGGGTGGTGCAGGACATGTATGAGGATAGTGAGACAGTGGTGAGGTGTGCAGTTGGAGTGACAAATGGTTTCAAGGTGAAGGTGGGGTTACATCAGGGATCAGCTTTGAGCCCCTTCTTGTTTGCAATAGTGATGGAAAGGTTGACAGATGAGGTCAGGCAGGAGGCTCCATGGACCATGATGTTTGCAGATGACATTGTAATTTGTGGTGAGAGTAGAGAGCAGGTGGAAGAGAATCTGGAGAGGTGGAGGTTTGCACTGGAGAGGAGAGGAATGAAGGTCAGTAGAGATAAGACGGAATACATGTGTGTGAATGAGAGGGAGGCAGGTGGAAAGGTGAAGATGCAAGGAGTAGAGGTCGTAAAGGTGGATGACCTCAAATATCTTGGGTCAACCATCTAGAGCAATGGACAGTGTAGAAAAGAGGTGAAGAAGAGGGTGCAGACAGGATGGAGTGGGTGGAGACGGATGTCAGGGCTGATGTGTGACAGAAGGATAGCAGCAAGAGTGAAAGGGAAGGTTTACAAGACAGCAGTGCGTCCTGCTATGATGTTTGGTTTGGAGACTGTGGCTCTGTCTAAAAGACAGGAGGCTGAGCTGGAGGTGGACGGAGATGAAGATGCTGAGATTTTCGTTGGGAGTGACGAGGCTGGACAAGATTAGAAATGAGCAGTTTGGAGATAAAGCCAGAGAGGCCAGGTTGAGATGGCTTGGACATGTGTTGAGGAGGAATAGTGGATATATTTGTCAAAGAATGTTGGAGATGGAGCTGCCGGGTAGAAGGAGAAGAGGTAGACATCAGAGAAGGTTTATGGATGTAGTGAAGGTGGACATGGGGATGGTTGGTGTGAAAGTAGAGGGGGCAATGGATAGGGCAAGATGGAGGCAGATGATCCGCTGTGGCGACCCCTAAAGGGAGCAGCTGAAAGAAGAAGAGGTTAACCTAAATGATTCTTGACTTTGGACAAGATGGAAAATATTAACTCAATGATGGAATATCAATTTACAATATCAATTTGATGTCATTCTAGGACTGCATCTGTACAACAGTGATATAGCATTCAAAGCTGGTATTAGTGAGTATCAGTGCATCTGTAGCTCTAGACGATTCTGAAAATACCAAACCAAGTCTCATTTCTTGTCTTCATGCTGTAATATCTGAAGGCCACATTTTCATTTTAAACCACGTGGCAGGATTTTTAGTCATCCCTTTCAGTGAATTAAGCAATTAACTAAGTGAGGGATTTTTTTTGAAGCACCATATGTTTCAGCCTTTACACTGCATGTATCACAAATTAAGGTCACTTCTGTGATCCTCACTTCAGCATGTGCATTCATGAGTATTAGATGCAAGGCGTGTGATGAGATGAAGAGATGAACTGCAACTGCTTGCAATCTGCAGCTTTTCCAAACTAAGACCGTCTAAAATTAGGCCGCTCACACCAGCAGCCTTGTTTAGCCGTGAAAACCCAAGGCAAATTTGTCTTGTATAATATTTGCTAAAACATTTACATCACAATCTAATAATATGCCATTTCTGATAAACAGCAAGTGAAAATGGATCATGAGAAAGCTGGGGGTGTGGGTCTGCCAATGGAACATGGTACCAATGTTGAGAATGGATGGTATAAAAGACAACAATCTTGACAAACATCCTAAAGGCTCGTCTTTAATTTGCAGAGGTTACATTTCATTGTAAATCTTAGTTCTGAACTGGGACTGGACCTTAAATACAGTCATCCTGATGTCAGTGGGTGTCAGATATTTCTTAGTTGAGGTCAAAATTTTCTACATGTCAATCATGAAAAATGTGAACTGGAACATGGTACTAATGTTGAGAAGTGGATGGCATACTTGACAAACAATCTAAAGGCTCATCTGTAATTTGCAGGGGTTACATGTCATTGTAAACCTTTGTTCTGAATTGAGACTTCACCTACAAGAAAAAATACAAAACATGCTGACACAGCAAATACCATCATCCTGATGTCAGTGGCTGACCTTGGAAAGTTCCTGCATAAAAGAACTGTGCAGCCAAATGAGCGCGTGTGGGTGAGGAAGAACATTCCAGGAACTCCCGAGCAGTAATGCATCACAAGAAAAATTCCTTTCTGTGGGTAAAACGATCTGGACAGGGTTCCCAAAAGCATCTTAGCAGAAAGATGACCCTTAAATGGTCAGCGAGCATCACACTGAACACTCTTTCAGCCAGTTAAGCTCTTAACCCCATGATGCTTTTGGGAGACTGAGTGCAGATGAGTCATCTCTGTTGATGCCTATTCCACTAATTATGCATTTTAATATAGCTAAATGTTTAGGATATGATTCAGCGTGATCTACCTGCCATTTGTGTGGATGTAACTTTCCTGTCTCTTGTTTCATGTTTCTCTCTGTCTGTAGGATCCAGTAATTATGGCACCACCTGTATAAACTAAACTCAAACTGCAGCCCAGGAATATCATCAAAGTCATGAGTCATGAAGCAGCCCTTCATTGAACATCTTTGGTCCTGGCTTTGCTTCCAAGCAACAGCAAAGAGCAAACTACTAAATCTGAGCACATACACACAAATACACAATGCTATTAACGCCATTATTTTCAAACAATCATTCTACAAGCATGAGCATTCTCCAACACCACTCTGACAAACACCAAGATTCCACAACAAACCACATCATTTGCCAGCGATCACCATCATTTCTCAACAAACACCAATGTACTGCAACACCATCATTCTTCACCAAACACCAATATTCTTAAACACCATCCAACAAAACATTATCAAATACCATCATTCTCCACCAACCACCATCATTTTCAAACACCAACATTCTCCAACACCATCACTTTCCACTAGACACCATTCTCTAACAAACCAACCTTCTCTACAACCAACATTCCACAACAAACTGCATCATTTGCCAGTCAACATAATTCCCCAACACCAATGTACTGCAACAAATACCAACGTTCTTAAACACCATAATTCTCCACCAACCACCATCATTCTCCAACACCATTCTGATATTCGTTGGATTCTCCACCAAGCGCCGTCATTCTCAACTGACAATAAACACCATCGATCTACATCAAACACTGGAAAAATATTCTAGCGGCTTTCATTATTTATATATAGATAAAACAAGCCAGCTGAATGTTTGGATTTGCTGGAGAACCCTGCAGAACGTGACCGTTTCGCTTAACCAGTAATCCCCTTTGATTTTATGTGATGTATCTACAAAAAACTCCTTCAACAAGTCCTCAGGTCAAAGCTGTGCTTCAAACACAATAACAGATAACGGGGCAACAGTAGGAGCTCCGGGCAACATGCTGAGAGACGGAGAGGACGACCACCTCACTTTCCACTGGAAGACCAGAGCACACACCGCATACAGAAAGCACTCCCTATTTCAGCCACTTATCTAACGGGTCATTACTGAAACATTTCAAGGAGGAGGAAAATCATTGCTGAATGTCAAGCACTGAATACACAGCAAAATATTCATATAAAAATAACCACAATGTGTCCTTGTATGTTAGTGAGGAAAGAGAAACTGTTTCCCCATTTCCTTCTTCAGTAGAAAAGAAAATGAAAGAATATCAGAACAAAACCTGCCATGTTCCTACAAGGTAAAGGTTAAATGTCCATCATTCAACTTGCTGTTCAGCGACAATAACCTTTCTTTAGCATTTCTTTCAGCTCAATCATTTTTTATTTCCTGCTAGTGTTCAAAGGCTGAAGCTCAGGCCTCTACACAAAACACTCAGTCATTCACCAACTCCATCTTTCTCTTTTACACATATACGATGTACTTCCATTCTATCCGTTTCAATTTCTTGTGGAGTCTCTCAAGGTTCAGTTTTAGGGCCTTTGCTTTTCTCTTTGCACACGCTACATCTATCATAATAGAAATGCTCGTAGCCATTCTGATGACTCAGTTGTACATTTCCATCTGATGATCAAGACTCTAGAGAACCAGCTGTGTCAGATGTTTCTTAGTGGAGGTCAATTTTCTACAAGTGAATCATGAAATAAATTGAAACACTGAACATTGGTACAGAAACTCAGAGAAAGCTGCTTTATGAGAAACTTATTATACCAAACCTGAAGTACAAAACCTGGGTGTGATCTTGGAGCTGTGTTTTATCTGCATGTAAACAAAGTCACTGAAGTAGCATTTTATCATTTGAGAAAATCTCTAAAGCTTTGGCCATAGAGAAACTTGTTCATGCATTTGTTACAGCAGAGTTGATCACTGTAATGACCTGCTTACTGGGCTTTCTGAGAAAACTATGCATCCTTTACAGCTCGTACAAAATGTGGCAGCATCCTAACGAAAACAACAGAGATCAGATCAGTCCTGTTTTAAAAGAGCTGCACTGGCTGCCTGGATCAAATAGATTTTAAAGTTCTCCTACTAGTCTTTAAAGCTCAGAATAGTCTTAAAGCACTGCGTACATCACAGAGTGTCTGGTTATGTTTCAGCACGTAATCTAAGATCTGCAGATACTGACCTTCTGAACACTTAAAATACAGAAAACCGAGAGACTCGTTCAGTTATTCTGCTTCAAATCTGTGGAGCTCAGTTCACCTTTTATTAGAGAGTCAAGCTCAGTGCTCACTTAAGAAGCACCTAAATAAATCTTTTTACGAAAAGCAGGCTTTTACTTTTTTCAAGGTACTCAGTGCTCCATGCAAACAGCATGAGAGTCATAGATTATTCCATTAATAGCACAAGGATTTGTGATGTGGTGCAGCATTACAGTGTTCGGTCATAGCTGTGCATATACCTTGAATTTTAAATCGGCTTCAAAATCACCTCAGCCAATAAAATTTTAGGACCAGAACTATCCATTTTATAATGGGCTTTATATTATACTGTACACAGTTCATGTATTTTAGTTAAAGCAGTGACACCCAAGGTAAAATATTACTCTAGTAAAAGTACAAATTCCTCCTTTTAGACCTCCACTTGAGTAAAAGTACTAAAGTATTTCCCTTCAAATGTACTTAAGTATAAAGTAAAAGTACTAAAAGAGTAATTCTGGCTCTGATGTCCTGTTATCATTTTTATAACCAGACTGGCTTCATGAACTCATTTCAGGTGAAAGTCCTCCAGCGTCTCTCTTGGTAAACCAGTCTTTTAATAGAACGTCATTAATTAGCGACGCTGACGTCTATTAAAATGATCAGAAGCACAAAACACTGAAGGTAAACAGTTTCCATCAGGGAGAACCGAGTGGCTCTGAAATCACTTTTTACACACAAGCAAAGTTTCAGTTTCAGATTTATTTACAACTTAGTTCCAAGTTTAAGTTGAATAAAAACTGGCTTTAAACTCAGGATCACAGATGAGCTCCTTTACTATGTTGATCTGTAGGCGTCTGTTCATAAACATAAACCAGCCCAAACTCATTTACTATAAAATGAAATGGTGTTTGTAGAAATTCAGAAAAAAGCCGCGTCAGTCTCGACTGCATATGTGGACATATTTCTATATTGAGCTCTATTTACACAAAGTTAGGTTAGTTCATCATTTATGTTGAACAGACTCTCCCAAAGTTTTACGCTGCTGCGCTGACGTTGAACCGCGTGCTGCACTGGGTCGGTCTGACCAACAGGTCAAAACCAGCTCTAAACAAAGTGACCGCTGGGCCCTGATTGGTGCTCTGGCTTTGCGCTTCATTCGTTTTGACATGTTACGTTTTTATACACACAGAAACCAAAAGGAACGACAGATTTCTCAAAATGTAGGAGGAAAAAGTCGGATATTAGACTCTGAAATGTAGTGGAGTGAAAGGAGAAAGTCGCCCAGAACGGAGAAACTTCAGTACAGATACACCAAAAATACTAAAGTACAGTAACTAATTACATTTACTCAGTTACTCAGATACTCAGTTACTGTCCACCACTGTCTACTAGTAGCAGGTAGAATACTTACATGGGCTGCAGTTTAGCTTGCTGGTCTTAGAAAAGGCCCAAGCCTAGTTGTATCTGTCCTTAAATAATCCCTGTACAAGTTCAGACATGCTCAGTAGAGCCCTATTGGAGTGATCCATTCATGAGGTTCATGGGGTTCATATAGTTTGAAATATGTTTTCATTCAATTTGACCTTGTTCATTTTGTGGGTTCTTAGCTTGTTATGAGTCAAGTATTCATTTTTGAACAAGCTTTTCTTGGATTCTGTGTTTATCAGTTTATCAGTTATTGTTTATGTCCCCCTGCAGAGGTGAGGGAGTGGTCTGTGCCAGGTTGGGTGGACCAGTGGAAGTCTACTTAAGAGCTTCTGTGGAGAGAGGGGAGATGTTTGATGGTTTGATGGGTTAATGGGTTAACGGGTTAACTGGTTAATTGATTGCTTGATTGATGGGTTAAGCGAGTGCTTGATTGATTAAACGATTGTATTATGGGCTAATCGATTGGTTAATTGGCAGTTCCGTTGATTGGTTAATTGTTATATTGATTGGTCGATTAATTTGTTGGGTTGTTTGATGGGTTTGATGTGTTGATTGAATTGGTGTATTGATAAATTGGTCAATTGAGTGATTTGTTAATTCATTCATAGGTTAGTTTGTAATTGATAGGTTGGTTGATTTGTTAATTGATTGGTTGATTGGCTAGTTGGTTGATTAGTTGCGCCAGTGCATTTTCAGGGAAAATGTTGCTTCCTCATATTTCATAACAATATTCTGACAATATTTTTTCTTGAGTTTTTCTTCTTTCCCTTTTCAACTTTTTTCCCACACTTTTCACCAAATAAACACCCCTGCACTGAATGTGCTCTTTTGTCACGGCTTGCCATCATTCTTTCTTATAACCTTCGATCTTGCCGGAGCAGATCTATCCTCACCTGCAAGCGAGGTGTGACATAGTAATTAATAAATAAATAAATAAATGTGGGTAAATGGGAATGTTCCTTTTTTTGTAATTGCTTACCTTAAAATAAAAGCACTATAGTTACAATTAATAAAACAAATAATAACGTTAGGGAACAAGCACTTCAGTCACCTGCACAGGTACGTTTATTCACCACTTCACTACTCAGAAACGTAATAAGCACAACACACACGCCTGACAGAAACTCTTCATCATCTGTCACGTTTGCTCTCAGTACAGGTTCTTCATCATGATGATGGATCTCATCTGTCGTTTAGTCTTGTTTCTTTCTCCATCTGAGTCGTTCACTCCGAAGGAAAAACAAAGTAAGCCAATAAAAGAGGAGAAGAAGGGACAGAGGGTGTTGAGCTCAGAGAGAATGATGAAGGGTAGACAAAAAACAGAGGCGAAAGGAACGAGGGAGGTGTCAGAATGCCTCACGGGCCTTTTTACACACCCCTTTCATTAAAACGTCATTAGAGCTAATTCCCTTTGCTCAGATCAAGCTCTGCTCCCTGAAACCCGACAGCAGAGCTGACACTTTCAGCGGGCACAGAAAACGGGCAGGTTCAAACCTCCTGCATCAGAATACACTCTGAATAGCCTGAGAACCTTAGCCACACCGTTCAGCTACAGCGGTTTAGCTCCACCATTCAGCTACAGCGGTTTAGCTCCACCGTTCAGCTACAGCGGTTTAGCCCCACCGTTCAGTCTACAGCGGTTTAGCCCCACCGTTCAGCTACAGCGGTTTAGCCCCACCGTTCAGCTACAGCGGTTTAGCCCCACCGTTCAGCTACAGCGGTTTAGCTCAACCGTTCAGCTACAGCGGTTTAGCTCCACCGTTCAGCTACAGCGGTTTAGCTCCACCGTTCAGCTACAGCGGTTTAGCTCCACCGTTCAGTCTACAGCGGTTTAGCCCCACCGTTCAGTCTACAGCGGTTTAGCTCCACCGTTCAGCTACAGCGGTTTAGCTCCACCGTTCAGCTACAGCGGTTTAGCTCCACCGTTCAGCTACAGCGGTTTAGCTCCACCGTTCAGCTACAGCGGTTTAGCCCCACTGTTCAGTCTACAGCGGTTTAGCCCCACCGTTCAGTCTACAGCGGTTAGCCCCACCGTTCAGCTACAGTGGTTTAGCCCCACCGTTCAGTCTACAGCGGTTTAGCCCCACCGTTCAGTCTACAGCGGTTAGCCCCACCGTTCAGCTACAGTGGTTTAGCCCCACCGTTCAGCTACAGCGGTTTAGCCCCACCGTTCAGTCTACAGCGGTTAGCCCCACCGTTCAGCTACAGTGGTTTAGCTCCACCGTTCAGCTACAGCGGTTTAGCTCCACCGTTCAGTCTACAGCGGTTTAGCCCCACCGTTCAGTCTACAGCGGTTTAGCTCCACCGTTCAGCTACAGCGGTTTAGCTCCACCGTTCAGCTACAGCGGTTTAGCTCAACCGTTCAGCTACAGCGGTTTAGCTCCACCGTTCAGCTACAGCGGTTTAGCTCAACCGTTCAGCTAAAGCGGTTTAGCTCCACCGTTCAGTCTACAGCGGTTTAGCTCCACCGTTTAGTCTACAGCGGTTTAGCTCAACCGTTCAGCTAAAGCGGTTTAGCTCCACTGTTCAGTCTACAGCGGTTTAGTTCCACCGTTCAGTCTGTTGCAGTGATATAACTTGCAGAGTTATTGGATTATTATTGGATTGGACTTTTCCTGGTTGTCAAGACGGACCAACGGACCCAGGCATCAGAAAGGAGCAGCATATTCATCGCCGGGATTTCATTCTGAACTGACCAGCTTGTTCAGAAAATTTCAACCCCGGCTGCTTTTTGAATGAGGGCAGCCAATCAGAACAGAGAACACACGGCACCCTTAAAGGCACAGCAACTAAAACAGCCTGTGTAATTGTAGAGGTCGGAAAATGGTCACGTAGAAATGAATTACGACTGTTTCTGCTTCACAAAGCCACACAAATGTTATAAAGCAGACTGGAGGGGAAAAATAAATTACAAGTAAAATGTAGAATGAGGGCCCCTGACGGAACCACAACAGCGGCTCTGTTTTTCTGTCATGTGTCGAGTGCTGCGGATGTCAGATCTGATAAAGTGAACGACAGCGTATTATCTCAGACGCTCGCGCTGGCGCGCTTTATCTCAACAAACTCTGTTCAGTGGTCGTGATTTAGGGCTGAAGTCATGTCTTCTTCGCTGACAGCGGTGACTGCCCCCTCCTTTCTGAAAGCTCAGTCACTCTCCCGGGGCAGCTGTGTCTGCAGTGCCAGTGCTGTATGAGCGATGATGCCAGCAGCCTGGTCTCCTCTGTTGGCTGGAGGCAGTTTTGGATGCACTCAAAGCTTCGTGGCGTCTGTAGACAGGACTGAATCAGTCTGGCTAAGCCACAGGCAGCCAGATGCAGCCCACCAGCAGACGCTAGCTAATGCTTACTAATGAACACACGGAGTCTGCTCCCACAGTCCTGACGCATCCCACAGGCAGAGCGCTCCAAAACGCTGACTAGCGCTCTACACCTCTGGAGCACAGCAGTCAACAGCCCAGTGTTGTCCCTGTGTTGAGGAGGAGGCTAGCAGAGCATGAAGATTAGCAGTAAGCACCACCCTGTGGAGCATTAGCCTCACAGTTTCTGAGAGGAGGAGACAAGACAGTTTACTGATTGAATTAAAAATTAATCATTTTTAGGTCAAAATCGCAATCTGAAAGATTTTCAAAGCACAAGAGCTGCAAACTTTTCCTTTTTAAGCTGGGAAGCTTAACATGGACCTTGCCAACTGCCTGTAGGCCTGAGTAAGGCCTATCAAAAGCAAACAAACGCATATGTGCTGTGCACATGACAACAAAACCACAACAAGCTGGCAGTCAGGCGCTCTACAACATTCACTGTTCAAGCCTCAAACTCATTCTGGTTGTCTACAACTTAATTTATAGAAAATAACTACAATTTAAATCACAACGCTGGTAAAAAATTGCAATATTTTCCCCAAACCATTCAGCCCTAATAGCCCATACTGCTTATCCTGGTGGTTGTATTATGGGAAATAATAAAATGCCTTGATAGCAAAGGCCTGTTCATTCAGCCAGCCTCTCGTCACAGGGTCTGGTAGGTTTTGTTGCTTGATGTGGGCAAGAAGTGCACATTGTGGCAATGGCTGCACTAGGATTGGGTCCAGTTGGCCTAGGCTCACCCAAAATGACTGCTAAAATGGAATGAACATCTAAATGAAAAATAAAATTGGCTAAATATGTGACATTTGAAATTCAATTTTTTTTCCATTTTTTTCCCAATTTAACCAATGCATGAGGTGCTTGGCAAGTGTTTTGACCTTGGAATAGGACAAAAGCTCATCACAAGAAAAAAAAAACATCTCTTCCAAGACCACCATTGGTGTATGTGGACTAGAAGTATATAGACATAACATGAAAATAACCAATCCTACCACAAAACATTACACAATACACTCTCAGAAAAAAAGGTACGACACTGTCACTGGGGCAGTACCCTTTTTGTCACTGCGGTGGTACCCTCAGGGGTAAGTCTCAGTACCTTTAGTCAGGGAACAGAACTGAACCATAATCCATTGAAATGATATTTTCTAAGCTGTACTGACTCCACACACCTGGCCTCGTCTCCAGACCTTTTATTTTATTGTTCTGCTTTAAAACAGTAGTTTATAAAAACATACAAATGTCTACTTTTCCACTAGGAAAAATTGATTTAAGGTATACCATTGGACCTTAAAACCACTGCTGTACCTTTGAGGGTACACTTACATTGCTTGTACCTTGATGAATGAATCATGTATCCGCATGGTACCTTTATTTCTAACAGTGTACACAAAGCTTATTCACAGCTCATTCCATTCCAAGGAATAAATATCAGCATTATATAGAGCATCTTCATGCAAAGCAAGAGGTACAAGAGATTTGTTAGCTCTTTAAGGTTTGGCCCAACTGCAGTTTTTGGTGCCCATCCAAAACAGCAGTTCTGGCGCAGGCAGGGGTCGTCAGACTGACATGCAAAACCACCAACCACAAGCAGCTGTTTTTTCTTAACTTCTAGGGGACAGGCGATGGCCAGACTGTGCTACAACAAAACCAGACCCACAGGAAACAAAGGCTACCTTCACACAGCAGGTAAAATTGGCTCAAATCTGATTTTCTCACCAAATCTGATTGTTTCGTTTGGCTTTTCAGATGTTCTGTATGGAACATCAGTCTGAACAGATCAGCTCCTAAACTGACCCACATGTGTAAAAGAACAGAGCGTCATGCTGCTTCACGCGGCTCATCCAGAGGTAAACAATCACAACCGCCAACGAACGCCAGTCGCTCCCGGAGGATCGGGTTCATCTTGACCAATCATGAAGCTTCACTGACTGACAGCTGGGCTCATCACCCAGAATGTGTTCAAGCCGTAAAAAGGGCGTGGTCACTTCTTTTGTTTGTGTCCTTGGATTCTTTACATTTTGCTTTCAGGCTTTTAACTGCTCTACGATGCAGCAGCCTCATTCTCCTACGGCTGCATTCAACCATTTCTTTCGACATATTTTTGAACAAGGTGCGATGGGAGCCTTCTAATTTTTTTGTACAGAAACATCAGCCCAGATGTTTATGAGATCTCAGCAGCGTGAAATGATGATGAATGTCGACCTGGATTGATGTAAAAATGGCATGAATTCCATCTGGCTGTTCAGAGTCGCATTGCCGCAGATCGGATAAGTATCGGATTTAAGTACCACACATGAAAGCGTCTCAAATCGGAATTGAAAATGTCAGATTCAGTGCGTTTTTTGTTCACACTGACACACAGATGACGCATCTGTGTCACAAGACTTGGGCCAATTTTACCTGCTGTGTGAACACAGCCAAAGTGGCATGCACCAGCATGTGAGGGTATCTCATTTACTAGCTACTCTATGCTTCAAAGAAAACTCCTGAGGAACGCTTGAAGACTAAAAGTAATACCATTAACTTCACAAACTTTAGTCCAGCAACTACATCTTTCTCCAAAAAGCTCACAAATTGCTAAAATGATCCATTAGACTGATAAAAACTGGTTTAAAGAAGTGCAGGTACAGGTACAGAGCAAACAAAGCTCTGGTGGTCTGAGTACGCCAGAGCACCTGATGCTGAAATCACGTAAAGGAATTGTTCTATGGAAACGTCCATTTTTGTGTCCCTAGCATTTACAGGTATGTTACACCTGAAAAGCACGTTAGTGTTATAATTTATTTCTCTTTTGAACAGAAAGTCTCTGATTTTGTGATAAAGGTCCCACTGATGACATCACTTGACTTCCTTTCCCCTGTTTTCTGAGGATCCATGAAGAAAAGCTCATGGTGAGTCCACTGCGTCTCTCAGTTCTCAGAGATTCTCTCATTCAGCTCCTGATCTCATATGAAGCTCTTAGCTGACGTCACCGGTGTGACCAACTTTATTCTGAGGTCACTGTGAAAAAACAGAAGACAAATGGATTAAATTCCATGTTTTAGTGGATGTTCCCTGATTGACAGCGTGTGGTTTGATGCTCTGCAGCAGCCGTTTTCTCAAATGCATTGTTCATTAAAAACGTCTCTGGTGTTTCTTTTATTGTGGGCAACACCGATGACGATCAGTGCCACCAGTGACTCCTATGGAGAGATAGAAAAATGGATCTCAGAGCCCCCATGTTGTGTAGCTGGAACGACCTTAAAAGTATTTATCATTTGAGCTAAATAGCATCTATTTACACTAGCAGTGGTTTCAAATCCAAAGGTGAAATGTTAGCGCCGCTCTCAGTCTGGAGTTTACAGGTCTCTCCCCATTCAAGCCCTGCAGCCTGGTCCTGTATGACTGGAGGAAAGCGCCTGAGGGCATTGCCAAGCCTGCAGCTGAGTGGACAGATTCACCTACGAGGGTCTGCAATCACTCTCAGCCACGTCAGCGTTTTTTTTCCAGAACTCTCTTTCAAGCGCAGCTGCTTCAGTTCATCAGCAAATTATCATGCAATATGAGCTGAACCAGGGAATACACAAATCTGTGAAAGGCTGGGGGTCACCAGGAATGATCTTCCATTTGGACGTTAACAGCTAATTGTTAGTTTCTTAAAGCTCGCTGACACCAGGCCTCGGCCAGACAATCAACAGAAGTCAAACAAATAGAAACTCATTAGCTAAGAGTCAGAAATGACTCTAAAGCTCTGTTTTTGTATTATAATAACGCAGCTGTTACAGTTCTTCATGAACTGTTAACGGCTGCCAAGCTAAGCTAAGATGCTAACCGTTGGATGATATGAGATTCGAGGAACAGTGAATGTCTCCCTGTTGGTGTTTCTCCAGAGTTTTAATAATGCCTGCTAATAATGCCACAACGCTGAAGGTTCCTCTTGGTTCTGCTGCTTTCCTGATAAGCGATGCTTATCTAGCCGTTTTCTGAGATATGATATGATCAGCTAAGAATGCTACAATTTCCAAAAATACCTTTCATTTCCAGCTCTTTCTGTTTCGCTTCAGTATTGAAGCAATGGTGAAAGTTTACCTGCTAAGGCTCTTCGATGTTGTTGCTAAAAATGCTACGATGCAAAAAATACATTTCAGTTCTGCCGCTTCCTGTTTTAACAAGTTGTAGGTCTGTGAACTGTCAATGGAAACCAGGCTAAGCTAAGATGTTAACAGTTGTGTAGCTGTTGGTGCTTCTCAGCGTTCAGATAATGCTTGCTAAAAATGCCACAATGCTAAAAACACCTCTCGGTTCTGGTGCTTTCTGCTTTAATAAGCTGCAGGTTTGCAAACTGGGAACTGTCAACAGAAGCCAGGCTAAGCTAAGATGCTAATCTGAAAGTTTCGGTAATCCAAGCAAAAAACACCTTTAAATTGTGGCGAAGCAATAGTGAACGTCTAGCTGTTAGGGTGTTTCTGCAGAATATGCTAGGATGCGATGGACTGGCGGCCTGTCCAGGGTGTATCCTGCCTTCCGCCCGATGACCGCTGGGATCGGCTCCAGCATCCCCCCCCCCCCACACGACCCAGAAGGAGAAGCAGCTTGGAAGATGTGTGTATGTATGTATGCTAGGATGCTAAAAACACCTCTTAGTTCTTTTGGTTTCTGTTTTAATGAGCTGTAGGTTTATGAACCATTGATGGAGGCAGTCGTGGGCTGGAGGTCAGGGAACTGGCCCTGTGACCAGAAGGTTGCCGGTTCGATCCCCAGTGCCAACAGTCCATGACTGAGGTGTCCGTGAGCAAGACACCTAACCCCCAACTGCTCCCTGGGCACTGAGGATAGGGCTGCCCACCTCTCCGGGCAGCTCACTGCCCCCTAGTGTGTGTGTTCACTAGTGTGCATGTGGTGTTTCACTTCACGGATGGGTTAAATGTGGAGGGGGAATTTCCCCGTTTGTAGGATTAAAAAAGTATCACTTAACAGCCAGGCTAACCTACGATGCTAACAGTTGGATAATCTGACATAACAGTGAATGTGTAGCTGTTGGTGTATCTCAGCCTTCTGATAATGCTTGCTAAAAATGCTACGATGCTAAAAACTCCTCTCAGTTGTTCGGGTTTCTGCTTTAATGAGCTGCAGGTTTGTGAAGAGTCAATGGAAGCCAGGCTAGGCTAGGGCACTGTGCTATAAATGTACGCCTTGTTAGCGCTCTCCTTTTCCTAGGTCCCTGGCCAGCCTGGTGTCCATGCTAGTCACTCTACAGCTGCCTGCTGGAGCCAGAGAGAGACACAGTGTTCACAACAGTTAACCAGAGAGAGAGAGAGAGAGAGAGAGAGAGAGAGAGAGAGAGAGAGAGAGAGAGAGAGAAACTTGGCCTTCTCTCCATTGAATGGCTGCCAGATTGCTCCAACCGCTGCCACCCGGGGGCTTCCGCACCGCTGAGTGTGTGTATGTGTGCATGTGAATGGCAGGAGGGGGCCGCAGGCTTGGCAGGCTTTGACAGCGTCCGTGTTGGACACTTCAGCTTTCATCAGAGAGCCTCTCCAAGTGCTTTCAGACAAGCCACTTTTCCCCTCTATCTCTTTTATCTTCTTTTTCTCTGTTTAACCCTTTCTTCCCCTTTCTTTCTTGCTCCCTCCCATCTCTCTTATCTTTCTCGTTTCAGTCCTCCTGACAACTCACAAGCTATTGACCTTCACACTGAAGGAATTGGTTGACGCTTTCTTGGATTACAAAAAAATCAGTCCTTGGGATTTTTAAAGTTATCAAAAAAGTCATAGGAAAAAAGTGATAAGCCGTGAGAGCAGTGTGTGACGGTAATTCACCACGGTCAGGGGCTGTTGTTAAGCACCTAAAGTGAATTCAATATGCAGCATGAGAAAATACGCCAATATTCAGTTAATAACAATTTATTACTGATAATCACCGCAAACAGACAATTCTTCTGCCACTTGATATAGTTTGTTGACAGCAGGCTATGGGTGTTAAGTGACATCTATAAATGTTGTAATGATTGTTAAGGCATGAATTCACCACCACTCAACAATTTGGAACCACTCTTTCATATCAACATTTAGTTAGAAATAATAAAGAAATACTAGATGTATCGAGAAGGATGAACAGAGCTCTAGAGAACTGTAACATGACTGACAGAACTGTAGAATATCCCGAATGAAATTCAAACAAAATGAACATCCAGAATGAAGTTCTAATAAAATTTATATTCAGAATAAACTTCTAATAAAATTTATATTCAGAATACACTTCTAATACAATTTAAATTCAGATTAAAGTTCTAATAAAATGTATATTCAGAATGAAGTTCTAATAAAATGTATATTCAGAATGAAGTTCTAATGAAATGAGCATCCAGAATGAAGTTCTAATGAAATGAGCATCCAGAGTGAAGTTCTAATGAAATGAACATCCAGAATGAAGTTCTAATGAAATGAGCATCCAGAGTGAAGTTCTAATGAAATGAACATCCAGAATGAAGTTCTAATGAAATGAGCATCCAGAGTGAAGTTCTAATGAAATGAACATCCAGAATGAGGTTCTAATGAAATGAGGATCCAGAATGAAGTTCCAGTAAAATGAACATTCACATGAAAGTCTAAATATCACATTAAAACATGATTAAATTAATGAGTTTAAATTAATATGAATGAAGTTCTAAAAAATGTATATCAGAATAAAAATATGAGAATATCGTCCAGAATGAAGTTGTAATAAATTAATATTTAGAAAGCAGATATAATCAAATTGATAACCAGAATAAAATTCTAATGACATTATTACACATAAAAATGCCAAGTCAGGTCAAGAGTCTTTTATTGACTTTCTCTCTATGTACAGGTATACAGTAGAGTGAAGTTACGTTCCTCCAGGAACATCACGGTGCAACATGGATATAAACAGTACAAAGTGTGAACGTGCAGACATCGTGTGCAAACAAACAAATTAAGCTAGAAACAATAAATACGATAAATTAAACAGACATTAGACACAGTAAACAGACAGGACAGTGCAGCACCGACACGGCACTCACTCTGGACATGAGGTCGTGGAATAAGGTGCAGAGATATTAACCTGCTGTGATCTGTGAGTCACGCAGTCAGATGATGGACATAAACACAGCAGTTACTGAGGCAGTAAAACAGGTTAAACACAGTGTAGCAGCAATGTGCCAGATAGTGCAGGTAGAGCATCAAAAGAGTTGTGTGTGTGGAGTGTGTGTGGAGTGTGGAGTGTGTGTGTGTGGGGGTGGTGGGGGGGGGGCGGGGGTTAGCTCAGTCCTTGTGAGTTTAAGAACCTGATTGCTTGAGGAATAAAGCTGTTGCAGAGTCTGGCAGTGGTGGCACGGATGCTCCAGTACCTTCTGCCAGACGACAGCAGTGAGTAAAGTCCGTGTGAGGGATGGACGGGGTCGTCCACAATGCTGGTGACTTTCCGGATACAGCGTGTGGTGTAGATGTCCATGATGGAGGGTAGAGAGACCCAGATGATCTTCTCAGCTGTCCTCACTATACGCTGTAGGGTCTTGCGGTCTGAGGCGGTGTAATTCCCAAACCAGGCGATGATGCAGCTGCTCAGGATGCTCTCCACAGTCCCCCTGTAGAACATGGTGAGGATGGGAGGGGCAGATGAGTCTTCTTCAGTCTCCACAGGAAGTAGAGGTGCTGCTGGGCTCTCTTGGCTATGGAGTTGGTGTTGAGGGACCAGGTGAGGTTCTCTATGATGTGGACACCGAGGAACTTGGTGCTCCTGACGATTTCCACAGCAGAGCCAGTGATGTTCAGTGGGGGTGGTCACCTCGCACTCTTCGGAAGTCAACAACCATCTCCTTAGTTTCATTTACATTCGGAAACAGCTTGTTGGCTCTGCACCAGTCCGTTAGCCGCTGCACCTCCTCTCTGTACGCTGACTCAGCGTTCTTCCTAATCAGACCCACCACAGTCGTGTCATGAGCGAACTTGATGATGTGGTTTGAGCTGTACTTTGCAGTACAGTCGTGAGTTAGTAGAGTGAAGAGCAGAGGACTGAGCACACAGCCCTGAGGGGCACCGGTGCTCAGTGTGGTGGTGCTGGAGATGGTATTTCCTATCCTGATTAGCTGAGGTCTCTCAGATAGGAAATCCAGGATCCAGTTACAGAGGGAAGTGTTCAGGCCCAGCAGACTCAGTTTTCCAATCAGCTGCTGAGGAATGATGGTGTTGAATGCTGAACTGAAGTCTATGAACAGCATTCTGAGGTAGGTGTCTTTATTGTCTAGGTGGGAGAGAGCCACGTGCTGTGTGGTGGAGATGGCATCGTCTGTTGAGCGGTTGGGGTGATATACAAATTGCAGGGGGTCCAGAGAAGGAGGAAGCTGGTCTTTAATGTGCCTCAAGACAAGCCTCTCGAGGCACTTCATGATGAAGGGAGTGAGTGCAACAGGACGGTAGTCAGTGAGGCAGGACACTGGAGACTTCTTCGGCACAGGGATGATGATGGTGGACACGTTGGAATGACTGCAGTGCTCAGAGAGATGTTGAACATGTCCGTGAGAACATCAGCCAGCTGTGCGGCGCATTCTCTGAGCACTCTGCTGTCGGATCCTGGTGCTTTTTGTGGGTTGACTCTGTGTAGAGTTCTCCGCACATCAGCAGTGGACAGACACAGTACCTGTTCACTTGGAGCAGGTGTGGTTCTCCTCACCATCGTGCCGTTCTGTGCCTCAAACCTAGCATAGAAGTTGTTAAGCATGTCTGGAAGGGAGGCATCACTGTCAAAAGCAGGTGGAGGTGACTTGTAGTTGGTGATGGCCTGGATCCTCTGTCACATGCGCCGTGTGTCAGCAGTGTTTTGAAAATGATCATGGATTTTCTTTGAGTAGGCACGCTTAGCCTCTTTGATGGCCGGGGAGAGCTTGGCTCTTGCCACGCTGAGGTTGCTTTGTCCCTTGACTTTAAGGCCTTATCATGGGTTCTCAGCAGCATGCGCACCTCTGCAGTCATTCATGGTTTCTGGTTGGGGTGAGTTGTGACGGGTTTGGAGACAGTAACATCATCAATACACTTGCTGATGTAGCCAGTCACTGATTCTGTGTACTCCTCCAGGTTGATAGAGTCACCAATAGTAGCTACTACTCTGAACATCTACCAGTCAGTATGCTCAAGACCGTCCTGAAGAGCAGAGATCGCTCCTGGCTGCCAGGTTCTCACTTGCTTCTGGTCTGGTTTGGCACGTCTGATGAGCAGTCTGTATGCTGGAATGAGCATGACAGAGATGTGGTGGCTGTTAAATGCTAATTATAGCATTTAAATCCGTTGTATTTTAGATTGAGTTCTTATTGTATATAAATAAAAACATACTAATGTTGTTATATGACAATTGATTCCAAACTTTTGAATGGTAGTGTTCAGGATTTATATGTGTGTGTAGATTGAGTATTTTTTTTAAATATGAGCGTTATATAGTTACACGCTACTCCTATATCGGTGGTAAAGACCTCTCCCTGGAAGCAGTTGGCTGCTCTCTCTGCTGCCCTCCTCTTCATTCCATGTGTGTACAGGCATGTGTGTGTGTTCTTGGCAGTTTCCGTGCCGAGCTGAGCCGGACCTTGGAACAGTGGAGCGGAGGCTGATGGGTAGGAGTCCGGCACATGGCCCAGGCAGCTTCAGCAGGGCATGCTGGGGGGAAGCATGTTGTGACACTGTCAGTGGAGCAGATCCCAGAAGTCCTTCAGAACTCCAGAACTCCAGACTGGATTCACAAAGCATCTTCAAAGACAAGTGCTGATATCCGGGATCAGGTTCCCAAACACACCAGGTGTAAACCTCAGCGCTCGCCAACAAATATCAACTAACCCAAAAGCTGGTTTATTATGGTGTTTGGTGGAGAATGTTGGTGATTGGGGAATTATGGTGTTAGTAGAGAATAACGGTGGAGAATAACGGTGTTTGATGTAGAATGATGGTGTTTGAAGAATAATGGTGTTTGGTGGAGACTGATGTGTTTGGGGAATTATGGTGTTTGGTGGAGATTGATGGAGGTTGGTTGGGGTATTATGGTGTTTGGTGGGGGATGATGGCGTTTGGTGGAGAAGGATGGTGTTTGGCTGGGTAATGATGGCGTTTGGTGGAGAAGCATGGCGTTTGGTTGGGGAATGATGGCGTTTGGTGGAGAAGGATGGTGTTTGGCTGGGTAATGATGGCGTTTGGTGGAGAAGCATGGCGTTTGGTTGGGGAATGATGGCGTTTGGTGGAGAAGGATGGTGTTTGGTTGGGGAATGATGGTGTTTGTTGGAGAAGGATGGCGTTTGGTTGGGGAATGATGGTGAGAATATTGTGTTTGTTGGAGAAGGATGGCGTTTGGTTGGGGAATGATGGCGTTTGGCTGGGTAATGATGGTGTTTGGTGGAGAAGGATGGCGTTTGGTTGGGGAATGATGGTGTTTGGTGGAGAAGGATGGCGTTTGGTTGCGGAATGATGGTGAGAATGATGTGTTTGTTGGAGAAGGATGGCGTTTGGTTGGGGAATGATGGCGTTTGGTGGAGAAGGATGGTGTTTGGTTGGAGAAGGATGCCGTTTGGTTGGAGAAGGATGGTGTTTGGTTGGAGAATGATGGCGTTAGGTTGGGGAATGATGGTGAGAATGATGTGTTTGGCTGAGAATGGAGCTGATTCATTACAGACATTAGGCAACATAAAACAGAGAAGAAAGACGAATGGCTGTGTTGGGAAACGTTGATGGTGGTGAACCAGGATGGATTCAACTCTACAAGCTCTTACTGAGCCACGTTGACAGAGTTAGGCGCACATGTAGAGAATTATCATAGATTAAGACAAATGAACACTAAAGCTGACCTGTGGCTGAGATCACAGGCGCCAGAGAGGTATTTATTTATCGCTCATTGTTTGCGGTGACAGTGCAGTGCTGGAAGGTTGCTGTGTTCAGTTTATCCCACGCTCTCTATGAAGGCTGATGAACGGAAGACATCTGAACTCTTCTCTGTCTCACTACGTCTCTCCTCAGTCAGCTGTGACGGCGCGAGAGCAGCGTAAAGTTTTTAAAGCCGTCCTTCATTAACCTGTATAATTGAGTCATGATTTTTCCCGCGCTAATTAGGAACAGTAATTACACAAACATGCACATTTTTCCCTTTTGTTGAAGCATCAAACACTCTACTCCACGTTAGTTAGAGCAGCACAATAAACACAGACCACCGTAACTGTGTTGCTCTGAAAGAGGATCTGGACTGATGGACAAGGGATCAGATCTGCTGTTATAATAATAATAATAATAATAATAATAATAATAACAATAATTAGACGACAGTTACATTCTTAATAACTGTTATAGATGCTAAGAAATGGGGTGAACTGTAGACGGTTCGCTGTATTTCTTTACGCAGATCAGCCTTGTAGTTGATGTCACTGTTACGCGATATAAAACAGGGAATCGTATGATATGAAATCACTGAATGATCTCAGGACTCTAGTTTAGACGCATTACTCAGTTAAACTATGTGATGTCGGGTATGTAAGAGATTCATATTGTGTAAAATGGACCGAGAACGTTGTTGTGTAAATAATGTTGATGGTGATGAAAAGCTGCATTTAAAGTATCACTTTAAGAATAATATAATAATAAATGCAGTTTCTTAGTATTTCAGCTCGTGAACTAAAAGCCCTCAGATCTGAGTTCTGACCACAGGCTCTGTGACCACGACCTTAAAAACCATCCACCGCTCGTCCTCTATCCTGTCATTATCTCTCTCTCTCCCTCTCTCTGTCTCTCTCTCTCTCTCTCTCTCTCTGTCTCTCTCTCTCTCTCTCTCCCCCTGCTCTCTCTCTCTCTCTCTCTCTCCCCACCTGCTCTCTCCCTCTCTCTCTCTCTCTCTCTCTCCCTGCTCTCCCTCACCTCACTGCCTTTGTCTCCTTCTCTCCTCTATCTTTGTTTCTTTCTCTCTCTTGCCTGTCGTTTCTTCTTCTCATGCTCTTTATCTCTCTCCCCACCTGCTCTCTCCCTCTCTCTCTCTCCCCACCTGCTCTCTCTCTCACCTCACTGCCTTTTTCTTTCTCTCCTCTATCTTCGTTTCTTCTTCTCATGTTCTTACCTCTCTTCCTCTCTTTCTCTCTCTCTCCTCTATCTTTGCCTCTTTCTATTTCTCTCTTTACCCTCTATCTTTATCCTTCTCTCAGTTTTTCTCCCTTCCTTCCTCTCTCTCTCTCTCCCTCTCTCTCTCTCTCTCTCTCTCTCTCTCCTGTCTTTGTCTCTTTCTATTTTTCATTCTCTCTCATCTGTCTTCACCTTTCTCTATTTTTCTCTCTTCCTCTCTCTCTCACTCTCTCCTCTGTCTTTGTTTCTCTCACTGTTTTTCTCTCATCCTCACTCTCTCTTTATCTTCGTCTCTTTCTCTCTCTGCCTCTCTCCTCAATCTTTGTCTCTTCCTCTCACTCTTTGTGCTTTTCTCTTTCGGTCTCTCTTGCCCTCTCTTGCTCTTTCTCTCTCTCCTCTGTCTTTCACTCAGTTTTTCTCTCTTCCTCTCCCTCTCCTTTATCTTTGTCTCTTCCTCTCTTGCTTTGTTTGTCTCTTTTTCTCTTGCCCATCATTTCATCTTCCTCTCTCCCCTCTTTGCCTTTCTCTCTTGCTTTGTTTCTCTCCACCTCTCTTGTTGCCTTTCGTCTCTTCCCCTCTTTCTCCTCGTCTCTGTTTGTGTCTCACATGCTTCCTCTCTCGCTCCATTTCTTATTTCTCTTCGACTCTCCCCCCATTTCTCACACTTTCTTTCTCTCTAACCCGTTTTCTCTCTCTTTCTCCTTCTGCCTCTGCCACTCTTTCTTGGCATCTCTCACTCTTCTCTCTCGCTCTGTATCTCTCTCCTTCTCTCTTTCGTTATCTGTCTCTCACACAGACACGTGATCTCTCTTTTGCTGTCTTTCTTTCTCTTCCTCTCTATTTCTCTTGCTCTTCTTATTCTCTTCTTCACTCTCTCACTTGCTTTCTTTCCTTTTCTGTCATCATCTCTCCTTCTTCTTCGGCCCTGTTTTCGCTCTCTCTCTTCTTGATCCTGAAGTGCATGATCTCTCTCTCTCTCTCTCTCACTCACTCTCTCTCTCTCTCTCTCTCTCTCTCTCTCTCTCTAATAGTCTCTCGCCCCGGGCCTCTTCTCCTGCGTCTATTTCCAGTCTCCTTTTCTAGCTCTTTCTGCACGGCGAGGCTCTCTGTGTCTCTATTATTATCTGCTTTATGGAGCTGTTTCTGATGCTGACCGAAGGCGAGACTGTCAGCAGTATTTCCGGAGATAAAGCTACGGCGCGGTCACTGAAGTGTGCAGTGCAGCGGCTCCGCGGGATCCGAGGTGACATCCGTGTTTCCTCCATCTCCTCGCAGAGCTCAGAAAAGAGCTGCTCACTCAAAACTCACCCACGATAGGAGCTCAAAAAGGGAGCTTTTACAAAAACATGTATTTCTGTAACCTGTTAGAAATGAAGGTTCTGTTCAGGTACATGTTTGGTGCATCAAGTTAGAAACAGTGTAGATGTTCCCTCAAAGCTCCAGCAGTGGTTTTAAGGCCTGACTGTGAACCTTAAATCAGTTCCTCCAGGTGAAAAGTTGGTATTTGTACATTTTTCATAACCGAAGGTTTTAAAACAGAGCAGTAGAATAAAAGCCTGGAGGCGAGGCGGGGGGTGTGGAGTCAGTACAGCTTAGAACACATCATTTCAGTGGATTACGGTTCAGTTATGTTCCCCGACTGAAGGTCCTGAGATGGAGCCCTGAGGGTCCCACCCGAGTGATAAGAGTGTTTCAGTAAAAGGTGTTTGTAAATGAATGTAAATCTGTACAGTGCCTTCATTCAGAGATGGGACTGGTTTTCCATTGAGAAGAATTTATGGTAATCGATTACCGCCACAGTGGTGTGGGTGAAGTTTTCACAGCTTGTGTCTGGTCGCCATGGATACCAGAGGATCTTAGCAACAGCAAAAGTTTCCACGCATTCTGTTCCAGCGTTGCAAGTCGGTAATAAAATCTTCTCGATGCTTACTGACGACCACACTGACAAACTGTGACTATTATTGGCTGTAAAAATTGTTGAATGACCCTTATTAGTCCCACAATTTAACCCATTCGTGCAGTGAAACACCACATATACACTAGTGAGCAGACACACTAGGGGGCAGTGAACACACTTGCTCGTAGTGGTGGGCAGCCCAATCCATGCAGCCCAGGGAGCAGTTGGGGGTTAGGTGTCTTGCACAAGGGCACTTCGGTCACGTACTGTTGGCTCAGGGAATCGAACCGGCAACCTTCTGGTCACAAGGCTGGTTCCCTAACCTCAAGCCCACTAATAACCTCTATGATAGCGGCAATTTCTTAAAAATTAGTAGTAAGTTAGTGTAGCAGAAGCAATTTTAATGTGTATGACTTTCACCAAACTATTGCATTTAACATCGATTTAAAATAGTGTTGTAGTTAAAATACATGATTTCTTATGAATGGAAAACTTGGGGTCGAATTATCCATTGTCATCGCTACAGCGGTCACTGTCACAGATGTTATGTGTAGGAGCTCTGCTCCTAAAAATAATAACAAGTGTGAAAATTCTTATAAATAATGTAAGTTTGTGAATTAGTTTAGATACGAAGAAATCCTCATATCTCCGTTTTTGTAGCTTTTTCAGTCTTTGACATAATTTGAAAATGCCTGTTGTTCTTTACTGAAAGGAAGCTAACCACCAAGCGAGAGCTAACCTGGCTAGTATCAAGATTGTCCATTCTCCCACAACACTCTGCTTCAGCGGAGAAAGGCTGGGAGTGCTTGACTTAGAGCTGTCAATCACAGGTCCTCGTTAGAATATTAGGCCATGCCCTGATACATGATTTTCAAACCCTTTTATTCTTTTTTTCATTCAAACTTTGCTGGATGTTTAATATCAGCATCAGTTTTAGCAAAAGGGAACACCACTGTTTACAACGTTCATGCTTAATAGGAGCTGCGTCGGCCACAGCCACGTCACACAGACACGACAAGCTTCAGGCTAATGGCTAACTCGAGAAGAGGTAGGCCTAGGCCTTCGTCCAGAGGGGGAAGGGCATGTCCACACTACACCAGGGCATGCCCAGACCCCCAAAACGACAGCTCCCAATGTCACTCTTCACAAGAAGAGTCAACGGCAGAACAAACCCCCGGAACACATGAACCTCCTCTAAGATAAAACCGAGACTTTAAAGCCTCCGTTCACTAAATTATGAAACTATGCAGCATAACGACGTCGTTAAATGTTGTAATTAACATTGTTTTTTGCTAATTGGGCCTGCTGTGTTATGAAAAGCCTCTCTGCTGTTATTTATCTATTAAAACAGACAGAGAGAGAGAAAGAGAGACAGAGAGAGAGAGAGAGACAGAGAGAGAGAGAGAAAGAGAGAGAGAGACAGGGAGAGAGAGAGAGAGAGATAAAGCGAGAGAGACAGCGAGAGAGAGAGATAGAGAGAGAGACAGAGAGAGAGAGACAGAGAGAGATAGAGAGAGATAGAGGCGCAGAGAGAGAGAGAGAGAGAGAGAGAGAGAGAGAGACAGAGAGAGACAGAGATAGAGAGGAAGACAGAGACAGAGAGACAGAGATAAAGCGAGAGAGACAGCGAGAGAGAGAGAGAGAGAGAGAGAGAGAGAGATAAAGCGAGAGAGACAGCGAGAGAGAGAGAGATAGAGAGAGAGACAGAGAGAGGCAGAGAGAGAGAGAGAGAGAGAGAGAGATAAAGCGAGAGAGACAGCGAGAGACAGAGAGAGAGAGAGAGAGAGAGAGAGAGAGAGAAAGAGAGAGAGAGGCAGAGAGAGAGCAGTTAAAGTCCAGGCACTGAGCCAAACCCAGTTTTTATTCTCACAGTTTGAGCTCTTCATACTCTGAACTCTCAGCACTGTTTACCCACATATGCTTCATATGGACTGGATGGATGGACAGATAGTTAAATAAATAAAGAAAGAAATAAACGCTGCTGATATTAACACACCTTCCCCGCCGAGCACCGATTTTCCTTTTATTTGGATTTTCTCACTGCTGCTTTTTGTTAATGAGGAAAGTTTTCTTAAATTAAAATAAAGAATCAAGATTAATCAGTTTATTTTGTGTAATTAGTCACAATAAATTGCTCTTAAATTGTCTTTTTTGCTCAAATTGGATCCTAAAGAAAGTTTTAGTTTTCTTATAGAAGATAATCCACTTAAAGAATTAAGGAGAAAGTCAATGTGAAAAAACAGGAGTTTCCAAAACTGGAGCTCAAAAACTGATGAAAAGCTCCAGAGAAAACGGGGCTCCTAACAACCACCTGGAAGAGCTGGTCGACCCCAAAACTGCCCCCATCAGATAAACAGCACTGAAAGCTTTGATCTCTGAGAGAGAGGAGAAGATCAAGCTGCTTCAGATCTGAAAACATCCACAGGGGTTTCTGTCCATCCTTCCACTGTGAGAAGACCACTCAGCGCTGTGGATCTGAAAGGACGTGTAGTTGATCAAGAAGAACCTCACTGAGAAAAGGAGACGGACACATCAAACAAAGAAGCTGGACGGTGGACTGACCACCCCAGAGTCCAGACCTCAACACCACTAAATGGGTTTGATTCAGAAAATCATCAACCAGCTTCTCAGACTGAGCTTTGGAGGCGTGTCTGCAGGTTCTTTAAGTAGCTGAAAGTGAGTCTCCTGAAGAGAACGGAGGCTGTGATGATGGTAAAGAGTGACGCACTGAACACTGAAATACCTGATATGTATCTTCTGATACGATATTTAAGGGGAATGGTGTTGGTCCTGTAGGTCAGTCCTGTTCTTATCTGGTTTAAATGCAAAGTCAGATCCTTTTCTGTCCTGAAAGTGTTTTAAAACATCCGTAAGCATTAACACACACAGCGATTGACAAGGGGAGGTGGAGGGTCTTTGTGTGTGTGTATCTTAAAGACCGCCCGCTGTGTGAGGAGCCTCAGGGTGAATCTCTCATCTGAAACGTGCTGAGCATTCAGCGCTGCACATTAGCGCTCGTCTGTATCAGTCCTGTATGAAGGTGATCACACTTTAAAGAGCGAACCCTCGACCTCCTGCAGAGGCGACCGAAACACAGAGAAACAAAGCACTGTCCATGATAACAGACTCATACAACAGCTGCATGATATCAGACGAGTGTTTATCAGCTTCTGTTCATGTTAGAGGGTTCAGGCCAAATTCGGGCTTCACATGTAGCAGCTCCAGTTGGGTATGAGTGGAGCTCAGGCTTCAGTATCGTGTGTGTGTGTGTGTGTGTGTGTGTGTGTGTGTGTGTGCTCTCTTCTGGTCAGCTTTGGCCCTTGGTGAGGTGTGTGGGTGTTCTGAGGAAAGGCCGAGGAAATGAGGACATGTATTATTCATTCAGAGAGAGAGAGAGATGCCAGAAATAGAGTGAGCAAGAAGAGAGACGGAACAAGAACAAGATCTGCCAGAATAGGTACCCACAGCACACCAGTACCTGTTAGAATATCTGTAATCCTTAGTACACCAGTACCTGTTAGAATACCTGTAATCCTTAGTACACCAGTACCTGTTAGAATATCTGTAAAGTTTAGTACACCAGTACCTGTTAGAATATCTGTAATCCTTAGTACACCAGTACCTGTTAGAATACCTGTAAAGTTTAGTACACCAGTACCTGTTAGAATATCTGTAATCCTTAGTACACCAGTATCTGTTAGAATATCTGTAAAGTTTAGTACACCAGTACCTGTTAGAATATCTGTAATCCTTAGTACACCAGTATCTGTTAGAATATCTGTAAAGTTTAGTACACCAGTACCTGTTAGAATACCTGTAAAGTTTAGTACACCAGTACCTGTTAGAATACCTGTAAAGTTTAGTACACCAGTACCTGTTAGAATATCTGTAAACTTTAGTACACCAGTACCTGTTAGAATATCTGTAATCCTTAGTACACCAGTACCTGTT
>NC_051212.1:5533137-5608137 GCF_015220715.1 Pygocentrus nattereri
ATCTCCGTCTGTCTGTCTCTCTGTGTCTCTAAGGGAGGGGTGGAAGGGGAGGGGCTGGCGGAAGTTCTTTTCATGTATTATAGAGGCGTGAGACCTCCTGGGGGTCAGTGGGGGTGAAACCTGAAGTTCTGTGAAGAACAGATGAATTAATAATGAGAGAGGGTGGAGAGAGAGAGGGAGAGAGGGAGAGAGAGAGAGAGAAAGGAAAAGAAAAAGGGAATAGGAAGAAAAAAAAGGAGAGAAAAAACAACAACAAAAAAGAAGAAAGAGAGAAAATGGAGAAAATAAAGATCAGAGCGAGAGTGGAGAACAGAACACACTGCTTAACCTACAACTGAGGTCAAACCGAGGTTACACACACTGTAGTGATGTCACCGATCTCTCTCTCTCACACACACACACACACAGAAACAGACACAGACACACACACATCTATTATAGATCAGTGTCAGGTTGTGGAGTTCTCTCTTCTCCAGCGACAGAAGAACAGCTCAATAAAACAGAGAGCGACAGAGATAGAGACAAAGAGAGAGAAAGAGAGGGAGGGGAGGTGTGTGTGTGTGTGAGAGAGAGAGAGAGACAGAGAGAGAGAGAGAGAGAGGGGAGGTGTGTGTGTGTGTGAGAGAGAGAGACAGAGAGAGAGAGAGAGAGAGAGACAGAGAGAGAGACAGAGAGAGAGAGAGGGGAGGTGTGTGTGTAAGAGAGAGAGAGACAGAGAGAGAGAGAGAGAGAGAGAGAGAGGGGAGGTGTGTATGTAAGAGAGAGAGAGAGAGAGAGAGAGACAGAGAGAGAGAGAGAGAGAGAGAGAGAGGGGAGGTGTGTGTGTAAGAGAGAGAGAGAGAGAGAGAGACAGAGAGAGAGAGAGAGAGAGAGAGAGGGGAGGTGTGTGTGTAAGAGAGAGAGAGAGAGAGACAGAGAGAGAGAGAGAGACAGAGAGAGAGAGAGAGAGAGAGAGAGAGGGAGAGAGGGGAGGTGTGTGTGTAAGAGAGAGAGAGAGAGAGAGGGAGAGAGGGGAGGTGTGTGTGTAAGAGAGAGAGAGAGAGAGAGAGAGAGAGAGAGAGAGAGAAAATAAATGATAATTTTGAGATGTAAAGTCAGTAATTTGAGAAAAGGAGATAATAAGTCATTATTATTTTGAGAAAGATTGAACAGTGAATATTTTGAGAAAGTCGTTTTATTGAGATAGTAATTAAATATTTTGACACAATGCTGAGAGAAACCGCTGTCTGCTCTGTCTGTGATCTCAAGTTTAGAGCTTCTAACATCAGTTTTCCAACAGCAAATGACACGACTTCTCACTGAATATGACAAGAACTTTCATTAAAAAGGCAGGAATGGAGAAAACAACAGCTTATCACAGCTGAATGAATGAACCATCCCAGCGTTTGATCACACGTATTGAGGTAAACTGGGTTAGTGAGTGGAAGCACAGGGTAGGTGTTTCTAATAAAGTGGCCATTAGTGGAAGTACAAGGTGATCTCCTCTTCACTCGGCGCTTTTTATACACGATCATCTAGTTCCTGATTCTGGGTTTAACTGGATTCTGCTGTGTTGGTTCAGTGATCACACCTCTCACTCTGGAGCCTTAGCGGTTTATCTTAGACCACAAGGGCCCTAAAACAGGAGAACGGAGTCTAACACACTGCAGCTATGGTGATCTAAACAATCCACAGTCCATCCCCAGCATTTCTGCTGATCGTCTTTCCATCCCGGACCTCCACAATGCAATAACACATCTGGGGCGAACCTGATTCAGCCAGATACCACAGTGAGACCCTGCTGACTGAAGACGGTCCAGTAACGCACCAAATCTCCACATTAAAGAGCCGCATGGAGCCAGAACCTCCATCAGCGCGGACCCCTGCGACCCCCCACGCTCTCAGAGGGTCCTCTCTTAAAGCACCTCTTATGTATGGGACACGGCCCGAACCCGCTCAGAGACGAGTTTCTTCACTCTCACTTCTGGCTTTCTCTCTCTTTTATTTCAGGTCATTCTTTTCTTCCTCTCTCCTGTTTGGTCTCTCGCTGAGTGAACTCAGCTCAGCTGTGTAAGACGTCCCCTCAGCACTGAGGAGCTCTGAGGAACGGGCGGAGTCAGCCTGGCACTGATACAGCACTGTGTGACGATGATGATGATGATGATGATGATGTCCAGCTGTCTATCTATCTATCTATCTATCTATCTATCTATCTATCTATCTATCTATCTATCTGTCTGTGTGTCTATCTATCTATCTATCTATCTATCTATCTATCTATCTATCTATCTATCTATCTGTCTGTGTGTCTATCTATCTATCTATCTATCTATCTATCTATCTATCTGTCTGTCTGTCTGTCTGTCTGTCTGTCTGTCTGTCTATCTATCTATCTATCTATCTATCTATCTATCTATCTATCTGTTTGTCTGTCTGTCCGTCCGTCTGTCTGTCTGTCTGTCTATCTATCTATCTATCTATCTATCTATCTATCTATCTATCTATCTATCTATCTATCTATCTATCTGTCTGTCTGTCTGTCTGTTTGTCTGTCTATCTATCTATCTATCTATCTATCTATCTATCTATCTATCTGTCTGTGTATCTATCTATCTATCTATCTATCTATCTATCTATCTATCTATCTATCTATCTATCTGTTTGTCTGTCTGTCCGTCCGTCCGTCTGTGTCTGTCTATCTATCTATCTATCTATCTATCTATCTATCTATCTATCTATCTATCTATCTATCTGTCTGTGTGTCTATCTATCTATCTATCTATCTATCTATCTATCTATCTATCTGTCTATCTGTCTGTCTGTCTGTCCATCTATCTATCTATCTATCTATCTATCTATCTATCTATCTATCTATCTATCTATCTATCTGTCTGTGTCCGTCTATCTATCTATCTATTTATCTATCTATCTGTCTGTCTGTCTGTCTGTCCATCTATCTATCTATCTATCTATCTATCTATCTATCTATCTATCTATCTGTCTGTGTCCGTCTATCTATCTATCTATCTATCTATCTATCTATCTATCTATCTATCTATCTATCTATCTGTCTGTCTGTCTGTCTGTCTGTCCATCTATCTATCTATCTATCTATCTATCTATCTATCTATCTATCTATCTATCTATCTATCTATCTGTCTGTCTGTCTGTCCGTCCGTCCGTCTGTCTGTGTCTATCTATCTATCTATCTGTCTGTGTCCATCTATCTATCTATCTATCTATCTATCTATCTATCTATCTATCTATCTGTCTGTCTGTCTGTCTGTCTGTCCATCTATCTATCTATCTATCTATCTATCTATCTATCTATCTATCTATCTATCTGTCTGTCTGTCCGTCCGTCCGTCTGTCTGTGTCTATCTATCTATCTACGGATAGATAATATAGACAGATACGTAATCGGAGGTGTAAAGTCACGCAGTGAGCTGATATAAATGGTGTGTTTTCTTTTAAAGGCTCTTTGTTCCTCTATGAGTTCGGGACCGCTGAGGTGAACCGGGTCCAAATCCCACCCGTCTTCCCTCTTCCTCGGTTTACTCACTCTTCTTCTCTCTAGACACCAGAAGAGATGACACATCCACCAGCATTAGCTCAGCACGGCTAAAGCATTGACTGTCCAGTATTCTCCTGCAGCGGAGACTGTTAACCGTTCGTTACAGCCGGGTTATTTCTTTAAAACGAGAGGAGAAACTGTGTCAAAGCGCTCGGTGTCAGCGCCGCACCCGAGCCTGTGAGCAGAAGAGGAAACATTTCATTTCCATTTGAATTTGGAGAAAAGCTCCTGCTGAGCACGTGCTCCAACGTTTTGGTGGATTTTGAAGGAATTCGCATAATTCCAGCCACACTGTTTGTGCGCTAACCTCCAACAATTAAAACATCAGTGCAGGGAAAAGGCTTCAGTTTGTGCATAATTCATGCAGGCGCTCCTGCGGAGACACGGTCCGTCTGCCTAATGAAGGAACTGGCCGTTTGAAGTCTGCCGTCCGACGCTCCGCTGCATATCATGAATAATAGCTCCCGAGGTAAGGGATCGCTCTAAAGCCGTCTGCATTATTCCAACCCCACTGACGCCCTGACGGACCCCCATCTGTTCCAGAAACATCTCTTTACGCTCCAGAATGAACTGTCCACTTTCGCCAACTGTTCCCAAACAGGCAGCATGTGGTCAAACACATGGCAGGTCAAGCTTTTCTTCTTCCATTTGTGCATTTTGCTGTGACACAGTGACAGATACAAACACTAAAATTTAGAAAATATATGAAATGGCCACCTAATCACCGTTCCCTTCACTGGAGCACTATAAAACACTATTAAAGAGAACAGAGATGGTCCCCTAATCACCGTTCCCTTCACTAGAGCACTATAAAACACTATTACAGAGAACAGAGATGGTCCCCTAATCACCGTTCCCTTCACTAGAGCACTATAAAACACTATTACAGAGAACAGAGATGGTCCCCTAATCACCGTTCCCTTCACTAGAGCACTATAAAACACTATTACAGAGAACAGAGACGGCCCCCTAATCACCGTTCCCTTCACTGGAGCACTATAAAACACTATTACAGAGAACAGAGATGACCCCCTAATCACCGTTCCCTTCACTGGAGCACTATAAAACACTATTACAGAGAACAGAGACGGTCCCCTAATCACCGCTCCCTTCACTAGAGCACTATAAAACACTATTACAGAGAACAGAGATGACCCCCTAATCACCGTTCCCTTCACTAGAGCACTATAAAACACTATTACAGAGAACAGAGATGGTCCCCTAATCACCGTTCCCTTCACTAGAGCACTATAAAACACTATTACAGAGAACAGAGACGGTCCCCTAATCACCGTTCCCTTCACTGGAGCACTATAAAACACTATTAAAGAGAAAAGAGATGGTCCCCTAATCACCGTTCCCTTCACTGGAGCACTATAAAACACTATTACAGAGAACAGAGATGACCCCCTAATCACCGTTCCCTTCACTGGAGCACTATAAAACACTATTACAGAGAACAGAGACGGTCCCCTAATCACCGTTCCCTTCACTGGAGCACTATAAAACACTATTACAGAGAACAGAGACGGCCCCCTAATCACCGTTCCCTTCACTGGAGCACTATAAAACACTATTACAGAGAACAGAGATGACCCCCTAATCACCGTTCCCTTCACTGGAGCACTATAAAACACTATTACAGAGAACAGAGATGGTCCCCTAATCACCGTTCCCTTCATTAGAGCACTATAAAACACTATTACAGAGAACAGAGACGGCCCCCTAATCACCGTTCCCTTCACTGGAGCACTATAAAACACTATTACAGAGAACAGAGATGACCCCCTAATCACCGTTCCCTTCACTGGAGCACTATAAAACACTATTACAGAGAACAGAGATGACCCCCTAATCACCGTTCCCTTCACTGGAGCACTATAAAACACTATTAAAGAGAACAGAGATGGTCCCCTAATCACCGTTCCCTTCACTGGAGCACTATAAAACACTATTACAGAGAACAGAGATGACCCCCTAATCACCGTTCCCTTCACTAGAGCAGTATAAAACACTATTACAGAGAACAGAGATGGTCCCCTAATCACCGTTCCCTTCACTAGAGCACTATAAAACACTATTAAAGAGAACAGAGATGGTCCCCTAATCACCGTTCCCTTCACTGGAGCACTATAAAACACTATTACAGAGAACAGAGATGGTCCCCTAATCACCGTTCCCTTCACTAGAGCACTATAAAACACTATTACAGAGAACAGAGATGGTCCCCTAATCACCGTTCCCTTCACTAGAGCACTATAAAACACTATTACAGAGAACAGAGATGACCCCCTAATCACCGTTCCCTTCACTGGAGCACTATAAAACACTATTACAGAGAACAGAGATGACCCCCTAATCACCGTTCCCTTCACTAGAGCACTATAAAACACTATTACAGAGAACAGAGATGACCCCCTAATCACCGTTCCCTTCACTGGAGCACTATAAAACACTATTACAGAGAACAGAGATGACCCCCTAATCACCGTTCCCTTCACTAGAGCACTATAAAACACTATTACAGAGAACAGAGATGGTCCCCTAATCACCGTTCCCTTCACTGGAGCACTATAAAACACTATTACAGAGAACAGAGATGACCCCCTAATCACCGTTCCCTTCACTAGAGCACTATAAAACACTATTAAAGAGAACAGAGATGGTCCCCTAATCACCGTTCCCTTCACTAGAGCACTATAAAACACTATTACAGAGAACAGAGATGACCCCCTAATCACCGTTCCCTTCACTAGAGCACTATAAAACACTATTAAAGAGAACAGAGATGGTCCCCTAATCACCGTTCCCTTCACTGGAGCACTATAAAACACTATTACAGAGAACAGAGATGAACCCCTAATCACCGTTCCCTTCACTGGAGCACTATAAAACACTATTACAGAGAACAGAGATGGCCCCCTAATCACCGTTCCCTTCACTGGAGCACTATAAAACACTATTACAGAGAACAGAGATGACCCCCTAATCACCGTTCCCTTCACTAGAGCACTATAAAACACTATTACAGAGAACAGAGATGACCCCCTAATCACCGTTCCCTTCACTAGAGCACTATAAAACACTATTACAGAGAACAGAGATGACCCCCTAATCACCGTTCCCTTCACTGGAGCACTATAAAACACTATTACAGAGAACAGAGATGGTCCCCTAATCACCGTTCCCTTCACTAGAGCACTATAAAACACTATTACAGAGAACAGAGACGGTCCCCTAATCACCGTTCCCTTCACTGGAGCACTATAAAACACTATTACAGAGAACAGAGATGGTCCCCTAATCACCGTTCCCTTCACTGGAGCACTATAAAACACTATTAAAGAGAACAGAGATGGTCCCCTAATCACCGTTCCCTTCACTGGAGCACTATAAAACACTATTACAGAGAACAGAGATGACCCCCTAATCACCGTTCCCTTCACTGGAGCACTATAAAACACTATTAAAGAGAACAGAGATGGTCCCCTAATCACCGTTCCCTTCACTAGAGCACTATAAAACACTATTACAGAGAACAGAGATGGTCCCCTAATCACCGTTCCCTTCACTAGAGCACTATAAAACACTATTAAAGAGAACAGAGATGGTCCCCAAATCACCGTTCCCTTCACTAGAGCACTATAAAACACTATTACAGAGAACAGAGATGACCCCCTAATCACCGTTCCCTTCACTGGAGCACTATAAAACACTATTAAAGAGAACAGAGATGGTCCCCTAATCACCGTTCCCTTCACTAGAGCACTATAAAACACTATTACAGAGAACAGAGATGGTCCCCTAATCACCGTTCCCTTCACTGGAGCACTATAAAACACTATTACAGAGAACAGAGATGCCCCCTAATCACCGTTCCCTTCACTAGAGCACTATAAAACACTATTAAAGAGAACAGAGATGGTCCCCTAATCACCGTTCCCTTCACTAGAGCACTATAAAACACTATTACAGAGAACAGAGATGGTCCCCCTAATCACCGTTCCCTTCACTAGAGCACTATAAAACACTATTACAGAGAACAGAGATGGTCCCCTAATCACCGTTCCCTTCACTAGAGCACTATAAAACACTATTACAGAGAACAGAGATGACCCCCTAATCACCGTTCCCTTCACTAGAGCACTATAAAACACTATTAAAGAGAACAGAGATGGTCCCCTAATCACCGTTCCCTTCACTGGAGCACTATAAAACACTATTACAGAGAACAGAGATGACCCCTAATCACCGTTCCCTTCACTGGAGCACTATAAAACACTATTAAAGAGAACAGAGATGGTCCCCTAATCACCGTTCCCTTCACTAGAGCACTATAAAACACTATTACAGAGAACAGAGATGGTCCCCTAATCACCGTTCCCTTCACTAGAGCACTATAAAACACTATTACAGAGAACAGAGATGGTCCCCCTAATCACCGTTCCCTTCACTAGAGCACTATAAAACACTATTACAGAGAACAGAGATGGTCCCCTAATCACCGTTCCCTTCACTAGAGCACTATAAAACACTATTACAGAGAACAGAGATGGTCCCCTAATCACCGTTCCCTTCACTAGAGCACTATAAAACACTATTACAGAGAACAGAGATGACCCCCTAATCACCGTTCCCTTCACTGGAGCACTATAAAACACTATTACAGAGAACAGAGATGGTCCCCTAATCACCGTTCCCTTCACTAGGAGCACTATAAAACACTATTACAGAGAACAGAGATGGTCCCCTAATCACCGTTCCCTTCACTAGAGCACTATAAAACACTATTACAGAGAACAGAGATGGTCCCCTAATCACCGTTCCCTTCACTAGAGCACTATAAAACACTATTACAGAGAACAGAGATGGTCCCCTAATCACCGTTCCCTTCACTAGGAGCACTATAAAACACTATTACAGAGAACAGAGATGGTCCCCTAATCACCGTTCCCTTCACTAGAGCACTATAAAACACTATTACAGAGAACAGAGATGACCCCCTAATCACCGTTCCCTTCACTAGAGCACTATAAAACACTATTACAGAGAACAGAGATGGTCCCCTAATCACCGTTCCCTTCACTGGAGCACTATAAAACACTATTACAGAGAACAGAGATGGTCCCCCTAATCACCGTTCCCTTCACTAGGAGCACTATAAAACACTATTACAGAGAACAGAGATGGTCCCCTAATCACCGTTCCCTTCACTAGAGCACTATAAAACACTATTACAGAGAACAGAGATGGTCCCCTAATCACCGTTCCCTTCACTAGAGCACTATAAAACACTATTACAGAGAACAGAGATGGTCCCCTAATCACCGTTCCCTTCACTAGAGCACTATAAAACACTATTACAGAGAACAGAGATGGCCCCCTAATCACCGTTCCCTTCACTGGAGCACTATAAAACACTATTAAAGAGAACAGAGATGGTCCCCTAATCACCGTTCCCTTCACTAGAGCACTATAAAACACTATTACAGAGAACAGAGATGGTCCCCTAATCACCGTTCCCTTCACTAGAGCACTATAAAACACTATTACAGAGAACAGAGATGACCCCCCTAATCACCGTTCCCTTCACTAGAGCACTATAAAACACTATTAAAGAGAACAGAGATGGTCCCCCTAATCACCGTTCCCTTCACTAGAGCACTATAAAACACTATTACAGAGAACAGAGATGATCCCCTAATCACCGTTCCCTTCACTAGGAGCACTATAAAACACTATTACAGAGAACAGAGATGGTCCCCTAATCACCGTTCCCTTCACTAGAGCACTATAAAACACTATTACAGAGAACAGAGATGGCCCCCTAATCACCGTTCCCTTCACTGGAGCACTATAAAACACTATTACAGAGAACAGAGATGGCCCCCTAATCACCGTTTCCCTTCACTAGGAGCACTATAAAACACTATTACAGAGAACAGAGATGGTCCCCCTAATCACCGTTCCCTTCACTAGAGCACTATAAAACACTATTACAGAGAACAGAGATGGCCCCCTAATCACCGTTTCCCTTCACTAGGAGCACTATAAAACACTATTACAGAGAACAGAGATGGCCCCCTAATCACCGTTCCCTTCACTGGAGCACTATAAAACACTATTACAGAGAACAGAGATGACCCCCTAATCACCGTTCCCTTCACTGGAGCACTATAAAACACTATTACAGAGAACAGAGATGGTCCCCCTAATCACCGTTCCCTTCACTAGAGCACTATAAAACACTATTACAGAGAAACAGAGATGCCCCCTAATCACCGTTCCTTCACTGGAGCACTATAAAACACTATTACAGAGAACCAGAGACTAGGTCCCCTAATCACCGTTCCCTTCACTGGAGCACTATAAAACACTATTACAGAGAACAGAGATGGTACCCCCTAATCACCGTTCCCTTCACTGGAGCACTATAAAACACTATTACAGAGAACAGAGATGGTCCCCCTAATCACCGTTCCCTTCACTGGAGCACTATAAACACTATTACAGAGAACAGAGATGGTCCCCTAATCACCGTTCCCTTCACTGGAGCACTATAAAAACACTATTACAGAGAACAGAGATGGTCCCTAATCACCGTTCCCTTCACTAGAGCACTATAAAACACTATTACAGAGAACAGAGATGGACCCCCTAATCACCGTTCCCTTCACTGGAGCACTATAAAAACACTATTACAGAGAACAGAGATGGTCCCCTAATCACCGTTCCCTTCACTGGAGCACGTATTAAAACACTATTTACAGAGAACAGAGATGGTCCCCCTATCACCGTTCCCTTCACTAGAGCACTATACAAACACTATTACAGAGAACAGGAGAGATGGCCCCCTAATCACCGTTCCCTTCACTGGAGCACTATAAAACACTATTACAGAGAACAGAGATCGTCCCCTAATCACCGTTCCCTTCACTGGAGCACTATAAAACACTATTACAGAGAACAGAGATGGTCCCCTAATCACCGTTCCCTTCACTAGAGCACTATAAAACACTATTAAAGAGAACAGAGATGACCCCCTAATCACCGTTCCCTTCACTAGAGCACTATAAAACACTATTACAGAGAACAGAGATGGTCCCCTAATCACCGTTCCCTTCACTGAGCACTATAAAACACTATTACAGAGAACAGAGATGGTCCCCTAATCACGTTCCCTTCACTAGAGCACTATAAAACCACTATTACAGAGAAACAGAGATGGTCCCCTAATCACCGTTTCCCTTCACTGGAGCACTATAAAACACTATTACAGAGAACAGAGATGGTCCCCTAATCACCGTTCCCTTCACTAGAGCACTATAAAACACTATTACAGAGAACAGAGATGGTCCCCTAATCACCGTTCCCTTCACTGGAGCACTATAAAACACTATTATAGAGAACAGAGATGACCCCCTAATCACCGTTCCCTTCACTAGAGCACTATAAAACACTATTAAAGAGAACAGAGATGGTCCCCTAATCACCGTTCCCTTCACTGGAGCACTATAAAACACTATTAAAGAGAACAGAGATGGTCCCCTAATCACCGTTCCCTTCACTAGAGCACTATAAAACACTATTACAGAGAACAGAGACGGCCCCCTAATCACCGTTCCCTTCACTGGAGCACTATAAAACACTATTACAGAGAACAGAGATGACCCCCTAATCACCGTTCCCTTCACTGGAGCACTATAAAACACTATTACAGAGAACAGAGATGGCCCCCTAATCACCGTTCCCTTCACTAGAGCACTATAAAACACTATTACAGAGAACAGAGATGACCCCCTAATCACCGTTCCCTTCACTGGAGCACTATAAAACACTATTAAAGAGAACAGAGATGGTCCCCTAATCACCGTTCCCTTCACTAGAGCACTATAAAACACTATTACAGAGAACAGAGATGGTCCCCTAATCACCGTTCCCTTCACTGGAGCACTATAAAACACTATTAAAGAGAACAGAGATGGTCCCCTAATCACCGTTCCCTTCACTAGAGCACTATAAAACACTATTACAGAGAACAGAGATGGTCCCCTATTCACCGTTCCCTTCACTAGAGCACTATAAAACACTATTAAAGAGAACAGAGATGGTCCCCTAATCACCGTTCCCTTCACTAGAGCACTATAAAACACTATTACAGAGAACAGAGATGACCCCCTAATCACCGTTCCCTTCACTGGAGCACTATAAAACACTATTACAGAGAACAGAGATGGTCCCCTAATCACCGTTCCCTTCACTGGAGCACTATAAAACACTATTACAGAGAACAGAGATGGTCCCCTAATCACCGTTCCCTTCACTAGAGCACTATAAAACACTATTACAGAGAACAGAGATGGCCCCCTAATCACCGTTCCCTTCACTAGAGCACTATAAAACACTATTACAGAGAACAGAGATGGTCCCCTAATCACCGTTCCCTTCACTGGAGCACTATAAAACACTATTACAGAGAACAGAGATGGTCCCCTAATCACCGTTCCCTTCACTAGAGCACTATAAAACACTATTACAGAGAACAGAGATGACCCCCTAATCACCGTTCCCTTCACTAGAGCACTATAAAACACTATTAAAGAGAACAGAGATGGTCCCCTAATCACCGTTCCCTTCACTGGAGCACTATAAAACACTATTAAAGAGAACAGAGATGGCCCCCTAATCACCGTTCCCTTCACTGGAGCACTATAAAACACTATTACAGAGAACAGAGATGACCCCCTAATCACCGTTCCCTTCACTAGAGCACTATAAAACACTATTACAGAGAACAGAGATGGTCCCCTATTCACCGTTCCCTTCACTAGAGCACTATAAAACACTATTACAGAGAACAGAGATGGCCCCCTAATCACCGTTCCCTTCACTGGAGCACTATAAAACACTATTACAGAGAACAGAGATGGTCCCCTAATCACCGTTCCCTTCACTGGAGCACTATAAAACACTATTACAGAGAACAGAGATGACCCCCTAATCACCGTTCCCTTCACTGGAGCACTATAAAACACTATTACAGAGAACAGAGATGGTCCCCTAATCACCGTTCCCTTCACTAGAGCACTATAAAACACTATTACAGAGAACAGAGACGGCCCCCTAATCACCGTTCCCTTCACTGGAGCACTATAAAACACTATTACAGAGAACAGAGACGACCCCCTAATCACCGTTCCCTTCACTGGAGCACTATAAAACACTATTACAGAGAACAGAGACGACCCCCTAATCACCGTTCCCTTCACTGGAGCACTATAAAACACTATTACAGAGAACAGAGATGGCCCCCTAATCACCGTTCCCTTCACTAGAGCACTATAAAACACTATTACAGAGAACAGAGATGACCCCCTAATCACCGTTCCCTTCACTAGAGCACTATAAAACACTATTACAGAGAACAGAGATGGCCCCCTAATCACCGTTCCCTTCACTGGAGCACTATAAAACACTATTACAGAGAACAGAGATGGCCCCCTAATCACCGTTCCCTTCACTGGAGCACTATAAAACACTATTACAGAGAACAGAGACGGTCCCCTAATCACCGTTCCCTTCACTGGAGCACTATAAAACACTATTACAGAGAACAGAGATGACCCCCTAATCACCGTTCCCTTCACTGGAGCACTATAAAACACTATTAAAGAGAACAGAGATGACCCCCTAATCACCGTTCCCTTCACTGGAGCACTATAAAACACTATTACAGAGAACAGAGATGACCCCCTAATCACCGTTCCCTTCACTAGACCACTATAAAACACTATTACAGAGAACAGAGATGGTCCCCTAATCACCGTTCCCTTCACTGGAGCACTATAAAACACTATTACAGAGAACAGAGATGGTCCCCTAATCACCGTTCCCTTCACTGGAGCACTATAAAACACTATTACAGAGAACAGAGACGGTCCCCTAATCACCGTTCCCTTCACTAGAGCACTATAAAACACTATTACAGAGAACAGAGATGGCCTCCTAATCACCGTTCCCTTCACTGGAGCACTATAAAACACTATTACAGAGAACAGAGATGGTCCCCTAATCACCGTTCCCTTCACTGGAGCACGATAAAACACTATTACAGAGAACAGAGATGGTCCCCTAATCACCGTTCCCTTCACTAGAGCACTATAAAACACTATTACAGAGAACAGAGATGGTCCCCTAATCACCGTTCCCTTCACTGGAGCACTATAAAACACTATTACAGAGAACAGAGATGGTCCCCTAATCACCGTTCCCTTCACTGGAGCACTATAAAACACTATTACAGAGAACAGAGATGGTCCCCTAATCACCGTTCCCTTCACTGGAGCACTATAAAACACTATTACAGAGAACAGAGATGGCCTCCTAATCACCGTTCCCTTCACTGGAGCACTATAAAACACTATTACAGAGAACAGAGATGGTCCCCTAATCACCGTTCCCTTCACTGGAGCACTATAAAACACTATTACAGAGAACAGAGATGGTCCCCTAATCACCGTTCCCTTCACTAGAGCACTATAAAACACTATTACAGAGAACAGAGATGGTCCCCTAATCACCGTTCCCTTCACTGGAGCACTATAAAACACTATTACAGAGAACAGAGATGGTCCCCTAATCACCGTTCCCTTCACTGGAGCACTATAAAACACTATTACAGAGAACAGAGACGGCCCCCTAATCACCGTTCCCTTCACTGGAGCACTATAAAACACTATTACAGAGAACAGAGATGGCCTCCTAATCACCGTTCCCTTCACTGGAGCACTATAAAACACTATTACAGAGAACAGAGATGGTCCCCTAATCACCGTTCCCTTCACTGGAGCACGATAAAACACTATTACAGAGAACAGAGATGGTCCCCTAATCACCGTTCCCTTCACTAGAGCACTATAAAACACTATTACAGAGAACAGAGATGGCCCCCTAATCACCGTTCCCTTCACTGGAGTACGATAAAACACTATTACAGAGAACAGAGATGGCCCCCTAATCACCGTTCCCTTCACTGGAGCACTATAAAACACTATTACAGAGAACAGAGACGGCCCCCTAATCACCGTTCCCTTCACTAGAGCACTATAAAACACTATTACAGAGAACAGAGATGGTCCCCTAATCACCGTTCCCTTCACTAGAGCAGTATAAAACACTATTACAGAGAACAGAGATGACCCCCTAATCACCGTTCCCTTCACTAGAGCACTATAAAACACTATTACAGAGAACAGAGATGGTCCCCTAATCACCGTTCCCTTCACTAGAGCACTATAAAACACTATTACAGAGAACAGAGATGGTCCCCTAATCACCGTTCCCTTCACTAGAGCACTATAAAACACTATTAAAGAGAACAGAGATGGTCCCCTAATCACCGTTCCCTTCACTGGAGCACTATAAAACACTATTACAGAGAACAGAGATGACCCCCTAATCACCGTTCCCTTCACTGGAGCACTATAAAACACTATTACAGAGAACAGAGATGGTCCCCTAATCACCGTTCCCTTCACTAGAGCACTATAAAACACTATTACAGAGAACAGAGATGGTCCCCTAATCACCGTTCCCTTCACTAGAGCACTATAAAACACTATTACAGAGAACAGAGATGGTCCCCTAATCACCGTTCCCTTCACTAGAGCACTATAAAACACTATTAAAGAGAACAGAGATGGTCCCCTAATCACCGTTCCCTTCACTAGAGCACTATAAAACACTATTACAGAGAACAGAGATGACCCCCTAATCACCGTTCCCTTCACTGGAGCACTATAAAACACTATTAAAGAGAACAGAGATGGTCCCCTAATCACCGTTCCCTTCACTAGAGCACTATAAAACACTATTACAGAGAACAGAGATGGTCCCCTAATCACCGTTCCCTTCACTGGAGCACTATAAAACACTATTATAGAGAACAGAGATGACCCCCTAATCACCGTTCCCTTCACTAGAGCACTATAAAACACTATTAAAGAGAACAGAGATGGTCCCCTAATCACCGTTCCCTTCACTGGAGCACTATAAAACACTATTAAAGAGAACAGAGATGGTCCCCTAATCACCGTTCCCTTCACTAGAGCACTATAAAACACTATTACAGAGAACAGAGACGGCCCCCTAATCACCGTTCCCTTCACTGGAGCACTATAAAACACTATTACAGAGAACAGAGATGACCCCCTAATCACCGTTCCCTTCACTGGAGCACTATAAAACACTATTACAGAGAACAGAGATGGCCCCCTAATCACCGTTCCCTTCACTAGAGCACTATAAAACACTATTACAGAGAACAGAGATGACCCCCTAATCACCGTTCCCTTCACTGGAGCACTATAAAACACTATTAAAGAGAACAGAGATGGTCCCCTAATCACCGTTCCCTTCACTAGAGCACTATAAAACACTATTACAGAGAACAGAGATGGTCCCCTAATCACCGTTCCCTTCACTGGAGCACTATAAAACACTATTAAAGAGAACAGAGATGGTCCCCTAATCACCGTTCCCTTCACTAGAGCACTATAAAACACTATTACAGAGAACAGAGATGGTCCCCTATTCACCGTTCCCTTCACTAGAGCACTATAAAACACTATTAAAGAGAACAGAGATGGTCCCCTAATCACCGTTCCCTTCACTAGAGCACTATAAAACACTATTACAGAGAACAGAGATGACCCCCTAATCACCGTTCCCTTCACTGGAGCACTATAAAACACTATTAAAGAGAACAGAGATGGTCCCCTAATCACCGTTCCCTTCACTGGAGCACTATAAAACACTATTACAGAGAACAGAGATGGTCCCCTAATCACCGTTCCCTTCACTAGAGCACTATAAAACACTATTACAGAGAACAGAGATGGCCCCCTAATCACCGTTCCCTTCACTAGAGCACTATAAAACACTATTACAGAGAACAGAGATGGTCCCCTAATCACCGTTCCCTTCACTGGAGCACTATAAAACACTATTACAGAGAACAGAGATGGTCCCCTAATCACCGTTCCCTTCACTAGAGCACTATAAAACACTATTACAGAGAACAGAGATGACCCCCTAATCACCGTTCCCTTCACTAGAGCACTATAAAACACTATTAAAGAGAACAGAGATGGTCCCCTAATCACCGTTCCCTTCACTGGAGCACTATAAAACACTATTAAAGAGAACAGAGATGGCCCCCTAATCACCGTTCCCTTCACTGGAGCACTATAAAACACTATTACAGAGAACAGAGATGACCCCCTAATCACCGTTCCCTTCACTAGAGCACTATAAAACACTATTACAGAGAACAGAGATGGTCCCCTATTCACCGTTCCCTTCACTAGAGCACTATAAAACACTATTACAGAGAACAGAGATGGCCCCCTAATCACCGTTCCCTTCACTGGAGCACTATAAAACACTATTACAGAGAACAGAGATGGTCCCCTAATCACCGTTCCCTTCACTGGAGCACTATAAAACACTATTACAGAGAACAGAGATGACCCCCTAATCACCGTTCCCTTCACTGGAGCACTATAAAACACTATTACAGAGAACAGAGATGGTCCCCTAATCACCGTTCCCTTCACTAGAGCACTATAAAACACTATTACAGAGAACAGAGATGGCCCCCTAATCACCGTTCCCTTCACTGGAGCACTATAAAACACTATTACAGAGAACAGAGACTGACCCCCTAATCACCGTTCCCTTCACTGGAGCACTATAAAACACTATTACAGAGAACAGAGACTGGTCCCCCTAATCACCGTTCCCTTCACTGGAGCACTATAAAACACTATTACAGAGAACAGAGATGGTCCCCTAATCACCGTTCCCTTCACTAGAGCACTATAAAACACTATTACAGAGAACAGAGATGGACCCCCTAATCACCGTTCCCTTCACTAGAGCACTATAAAACACTATTACAGAGAACAGAGATGGCCCCCTAATCACCGTTCCCTTCACTGGAGCACTATAAAACACTATTACAGAGAACAGAGATGGTCCCCCTAATCACCGTTCCCTTCACTGGAGCACTATAAAACACTATTACAGAGAACAGAGATGGTCCCCTAATCACCGTTCCCTTCACTGGAGCACTATAAAACACTATTACAGAGAACAGAGATGGCCCCCTAATCACCGTTCCCTTCACTAGAGCACTATAAAACACTATTAAAGAGAACAGAGATGGACCCCCTAATCACCGTTCCCTTCACTGGAGCACTATAAAACACTATTACAGAGAACAGAGATGTACCCCCTAATCACCGTTCCCTTCACTAGAGCACTATAAAACACTATTACAGAGAACAGAGATGGTCCCCTAATCACCGTTCCCTTCACTGGAGCACTATAAAACACTATTACAGAGAACAGAGATGGTCCCCCTAATCACCGTTCCCTTCACTAGGAGCACTATAAAACACTATTACAGAGAACAGAGACTGTCCCCTAATCACCGTTCCCTTCACTAGAGCACTATAAAACACTATTACAGAGAACAGAGATGGCCTCCCTAATCACCGTTCCCTTCACTGGAGCACTATAAAACACTATTACAGAGAACAGAGATGGCCCCCTAATCACCGTTCCCTTCACTGGAGCACTATAAAACACTATTACAGAGAACAGAGATGGTCCCCCTAATCACCGTTCCCTTCACTAGAGCACTATAAAACACTATTACAGAGAACAGAGATGGTCCCCTAATCACCGTTCCCTTCACTGGAGCACTATAAAACACTATTACAGAGAACAGAGATGACCCCCTAATCACCGTTCCCTTCACTGGAGCACTATAAAACACTATTACAGAGAACAGAGATGGTCCCCTAATCACCGTTCCCTTCACTGGAGCACTATAAAACACTATTACAGAGAACAGAGATGGCCTCCTAATCACCGTTCCCTTCACTGGAGCACTATAAAACACTATTACAGAGAACAGAGATGGTCCCCTAATCACCGTTCCCTTCACTGGAGCACGATAAAACACTATTACAGAGAACAGAGATGGTCCCCTAATCACCGTTCCCTTCACTAGAGCACTATAAAACACTATTACAGAGAACAGAGATGGTCCCCTAATCACCGTTCCCTTCACTGGAGCACTATAAAACACTATTACAGAGAACAGAGATGGTCCCCTAATCACCGTTCCCTTCACTGGAGCACTATAAAACACTATTACAGAGAACAGAGACGGCCCCCTAATCACCGTTCCCTTCACTGGAGCACTATAAAACACTATTACAGAGAACAGAGATGGCCTCCTAATCACCGTTCCCTTCACTGGAGCACTATAAAACACTATTACAGAGAACAGAGATGGTCCCCTAATCACCGTTCCCTTCACTGGAGCACGATAAAACACTATTACAGAGAACAGAGATGGTCCCCTAATCACCGTTCCCTTCACTAGAGCACTATAAAACACTATTACAGAGAACAGAGATGGCCCCCTAATCACCGTTCCCTTCACTGGAGTACGATAAAACACTATTACAGAGAACAGAGATGGCCCCCTAATCACCGTTCCCTTCACTGGAGCACTATAAAACACTATTACAGAGAACAGAGACGGCCCCCTAATCACCGTTCCCTTCACTAGAGCACTATAAAACACTATTACAGAGAACAGAGATGGCCCCCTAATCACTGTTCCCTTCACTAGAGCACTATAAAACACTATTAAAGAGAACAGAGATGACCCCCTAATCACCGTTCCCTTCACTGGAGCACTATAAAACACTATTACCAGCATGACTAAGCTGACTGACCAGTATAACCAAGGTGGTTCACCAGCATGACTAAGCTGACTGACCAGTATAACCAAGGTGAGTCACCAGCATGACTAAGCTGACTGACCAGTATAACCAAGGTGGTTCACCAGCATGACTAAGCTGACTGACTAGTATAACCAAGGTGAGTCACCAGCATGACTAAGCTGACTGACCAGTATAACCAAGGTGGTTCACCAGCATGACTAAGCTGACTGACCAGTATAACCAAGATGATTCACCAGCATGACTAAGCTGACTGACCAGTATAACCAAGGTGGTTCACCAGCATGACTAAGCTGACTGACTAGTATAACCAAGTTGGTTCACCAGCATGACTAAGCTGACTGACCAGCATAACCAAGTTGGTTCACCAGCATGACTAAGCTGACTGACCAGCATAACCAAGTTGGTTCACCAGCATGACTAAGCTGACTGACCAGTATAACCAAGGTGGTTCACCAGCATGACTAAGCTGACTGACCAGCATAACCAAGTTGGTTCACCAGCATGACTAAGCTGACTGACCAGTATAACCAAGTTGGTTCACCAGCATGACTAAGCTGACTGACCAGTATAACCAAGTTGGTTCACCAGCATGACTAAGCTGACTGACCAGTATAACCAAGTTGGTTCACCAGCATGACTAAGCTGACTGACCAGCATAACCAAGTTGGTTCACCAGCATGACTAAGCTGACTGACCAGTATAACCAAGTTGGTTCACCAGCATGACTAAGCTGACTGACCAGCATAACCAAGTTGGTTCACCAGCATGACTAAGCTGACTGACCAGTATAACCAAGTTGGTTCACCAGCATGACTAAGCTGACTGACTAGTATAACCAAGTTGGTTCACCAGCATGACTAAGCTGACTGACCAGCATAACCAAGTTGGTTCACCAGCATGACTAAGCTGACTGACCAGTATAACCAAGTTGGTTCACCAGCATGACTAAGCTGACTGACCAGTATAACCAAGTTGGTTCACCAGCATGACTAAGCTGACTGACCAGTATAACCAAGTTGGTTCACCAGCATGACTAAGCTGACTGACCAGCATAACCAAGTTGGTTCACCAGCATGACTAAGCTGACTGACCAGTATAACCAAGTTGGTTCACCAGCATGACTAAGCTGACTGACCAGTATAACCAAGGTGGTTCACCCGCATGACTAAGCTGACTGACCAGTGAGAGTTTACAGCCACTGAAGCTGCTGCAGCGGGTTTGGAAAGTAGTGATGAAGATATCGGAGCATTTTGATATGAAACATGTGAGGATCATGTTCTATGAAGAGCCTTTAGAGGAGGATTTAAGAAGAGAGGAACAAAAGGAGAGAAAGACCTCAGACCACAGAGGGTTAATTGACGTTCTGGGGCCAGATTCACTAAAGCTGTTTTTGCCTCACAGCATGACGGGTCTGGGTTCAATTCCCCAGCCGGGTAACCAGCGTCCTTTGTACACTCTCCCCGTGTCTGTATGGGGTTCCTCCCGCAGTCCACCGACATGCATTCAGGCTGATTGGAGAACCAAATGTTCAAAACTGGATAAAAAGAACACCAAGAAGTGATGGCTGAGGAACCCGACGACAGGAAAATCCTCTGTGGTCAGTTTTAACCTTTATCTTCATCTTATCTTTATCTTTATCTTTTGGGAAATTCACTCTAACCTACAGTTTTAGAGCCTTTCCTCGTCAGCTTTTACAGCCTGAGACAAGCATGAGGTGGTGGAACGGTTAAGAAAACATCTAAGAACATTTTTTTGACAAATACCAAGAAATTAAGAGGTTTTATGAATAATAAGACTTTAATCTTAATTATTTTTCTGAAGGCACAAGTCCGGCCGGTGGTCTACGAATGACGCTAGCCGTAGAGGAGAGTCTCAGGCGCGGTCGCCGCCGCTAAAGCTCCACTCTGTCCTGACTGATTTAGAGGTTAGACGTCCATGAAGTGCTGCAGGAGGAGGATTATGAAGTTAATTAGCAGGTTTAGAGATGTTATGCTAATAATAAACAAGCACAGAAGAGGCTCAGCTGGGTGCAGGAGATACGACAGAACACCACGCAGATGTTTCACTGGCAGAGCGTCAGACACACAAACTACCAGACCAGCCTGGTGTCCACTGCAGACGCCTGTCCTCTCATTCCAACAAATAAATCCCCCCCCCCCCCCCCCTCTCTCTCTCTCTCTCTCTCTCATTACTTTCTCTGTCTCTCTGTATCTCTCCACCCCCCCCCCCTCTATCCTGCCCCCCTCCTTCTCTGTATCCTGGCTCATTCTCTCTCTCTCACTCTCTCTCTCTCACTTTTTCTCTCTCTCTCTCCTCTCTATCTTTCTCTCTCAATCCTCTCTATATATTTCTCTCTCTCTCTCTGTGCCACTCTCTCTCTCCTCTCTATATCTCTCTCTCTCTCTCTATTTCTCTCTTTCTCTCTACTTCTCTCTTTCTCTCTGCGAAAGAATCATCAAGAAGAAACAACAAAAATGAACATTTAGAGCATTACAGAGTTTAAGAGCTCTCAATTTAATTTAATAGAAGAATAATTATAAGATTCACAGAAAACAGCAGTAAAACGTTTGGAATTAAGGTGTAAAGAGAAAGAACAGAATATATGTAGAAATATATGAGAGGGTTTGCAAACAGGGCGATTTTTATATCTTTGTGTGTGTGTGTGTGTGTGTGTGTGTGTGTGTGTGCGCTCTAGTGGTCAGTGTTTAGTATTCTGTGTGGTCATTAAACAGCTGTGTAGCTGATATATTCCTCCTCCCTAAAGCTCCATGTAAATTAATGCCACCCTTTGCCTCGCTGGACTAACGAGGGTACCGGAACAAACAACGCATCTGCCATCCAGTGATATATTGTTGGTTTTCTGAGGGTCTCCACAGAGATACACTACCACATAATTTAATAAGCAAATTAATGTTTATTTACTGAATTTAACACACTGGGGAAAAAATAATCTTCACAGAATCAAATTCTAAACAAGAACAAATGTAATGATATGGTTCTTTAACAGTTCTGTGTGTCTAAAAGGGGCTCAAGGAGATTCTGCTCCAGTTTCATGTTTCAGGAGGTCACTGGAGACCTAGAACTAAAAGCTGCATTGCCATATTCAGACTGTATTGTCGGAACATCTGAGTGAATACGACTGTTGGAACGTGAACCGAGACTCATTGGCTGGTAAGAAGCTGATCGATAATCACTTTGTAGACAAAAGCAACCCAGTAAAGTCTCTGCACTGAAACTGGAGGCCAGACAGTCATTTCATAGGTTCACAGCGATCATTTATTTATTTGTTTGTTTGTTTGTTTGTTGGAGGTTTTGACATGACAGCAGCGTCCACGGCCACAGGTGTATAAAGCCGAGCCCCTCGGCCTGCAGACTGCTTCTACAGACATTAGTGAAAGAATGGGTCGCTCTCAGGAGCTCAGTGAATTCCAGCGTGGTACCGTGATCGGACGCCACCTGTGCAGCAAGTCCAGTCCTGAAATTTCCTCACTACTAAATATTCCACAGTCCACTGTCAGTGGGATTATAACACAATGGAAGCGATTGGGAACGACAGCAACTCAGCCACGAAGTGGTCGGCCACGTAAAATGACAGAGCGGTCAGCGGATGCTGAGGGGCATAGTGCACAGAGGTCACCAACTTTCTGCAGAGTCAATCACTACAGACCTCCAAACTTCATGTGGCCTTCAGATCAGCTCAAGAACAGCGTAGAGAGCTTCATGGAATGGGTTTCCATGGCCGAGCAGCTGCATCCAAGCCTTACATCACCAAGCGCAATGCAAAGCGTGGAATGCAGTGGTGTAAAGCGCCGCCACTGGACTCTAGAGCAGTGGAGACGAGTTCTCTGGAGTGACCAATCACGCTTCTCCATCTGGCAATCTGACGGACGAGTCTGGGTTTGGCAGTTGCCAGGAGATGGTACTTGTCTCACTGCACTGTGCCGAGTGTAAAGTTTGGTGGAGGGGGAATTATGGTGTGGGGGTTTATTCAGGAGTTGGGATCGGCCCACTAGTTCGCCTTGTGGAAAGCCTTCCCAGAAGAGTTGAAGCTGTTATAGCTGCAAAGGGTGAGCCAACATCATATTAAACCCTATGGATTAAGAATGGCATGTCATTCAAGTTCATATGCGTGTGAAGACAGACGAGCAAATACTTTTGGTCAAAATAGTGTATGAAAGAAATACGTTATTACAAGGTGCACTTTACAGTGATTTTATGTATAAACCAGCATTAACCAACTAAACCAGCACCAGACCAACATAAACCAGCACCAGACCAACATAAACCAGCACCAGACCAGCAAAAACCAGTATAAACCAGCATAAACCAGCAAAACCAGCACCAGACCAGCATTGTACCAGTGTAGACCATGCTATTCATGATAGTCTGAGCTGTTTTTTCAGCAGGGTATGGGGTGTTGTTGGGCACAACAACATACATTATGCTAAAATGAAGGGTTTCTGGTCATTCTGGTCATTCCTTAGTGATTTCTGAGTGTCCATCAGTTTCACACAGAATGTAGACGGACACGCAAATCCACCAGTTCCACAGGGTGGGAGGCAGATAATGTGTATCGCAGCCCCTCTTCACAGGCTCATAACTCCAGATGTGAGTCACGTTCGATGTCCTGATGAGATGGAACGGAAAGGGCAGATTCAGGAACTGTTTAAACGGTATTTCTGTGCTGGATCATCACAAAGACACAGAAACAGATATAGAAACGTTGGATTTGACGGGGGGTTTGTGGACCCCAGAGGGTTAAGCAACGTAGGTACGAAGAAATACCTCATGTTTGATTATGATCATTCTTGATTTATTGTCCAGATCTACACAGATTCTACACAGATGTTCGGCGCTCCTCAGAAAACCTCTCTAAGGTGGTTGGAGCCCATTCATATCAGCAAAAAAAGAAAAACAAAACCACAAGCTCATTTACATACAAACCCAGATAACAACCACAGCTCAGGCATCGCGGCCAGGAGCGGTCAAGGCTAGCTGCTAATGATCTAGCGAGCGAGGCAATTAGCGCACAGTGTTGGAAATCCCGCTAGCGCTCCTAATTAAGAGAATACCTCTGCCGGCTTTGTTATTACGCCCCACAGGGACGAGGGGACCATGGCCCAGTGCCCACCAGAGAGATATGGAGGTGGGCCAAACCCTTTAGAGAGATACGCTGGAGCACACATTAGGTTTAAATGATGCTTCAGGCAGTGGACCTACACAAGGGTCCCACCATTATCAGACAAATTCATTTTCTATGTTGTCCAGTCTGGCATACGATAATTATAAGACAAAAACAGCTCTGCCAAGCACGGGCACATAAACAAAAACGTGGACTCTCAACTGATTATTGGTGCACATTAAAGGCTCGTCTACTAGATTTAATGGACTGTAGGATTAGCGTTTGAATAAAATATTCCTAGAAGTCCAAACCTGATCAACTAAGCTTCAGTGCACAATCAACCTGCGACGCAGTAGCACAGCTTTTGGATACTTTCTGCCACTATGACGATGTTTGTTCATTCCAGTTGGGACACTGCATTTACTCTGTGTGTTTACAGGAGGAAACAAAAATGTTCTAAAATTTCAATGTAGTCTTTGGAAGTCTTTTTGGATCATCTCCGCCGGTCTGCACTTATTACATATATTAATTCTGTCTTTTAAAAGGGCAAAGAAAAAAATGATAATTTTATTTTAAAATTCTGGTTCCCTAGACTTCTAGATAGATAGATAGATAGATAGATAGACATATAGCATATAAACAATACATGGATTTTCAAATGTACATATTATTCCCAGAAATCCGTAAGCACAGTATTGGGCCATGATCAGCACTAACTGTTGAGCGCTTTCGGAGCTCACTCGGGTGAACTGGGACAACTGAGCTGTGGTGAAAACAGTGTGGGTCCACAGGGGCCTTGATTTTAACCATGGCTGTTATCTGCCTCATTGATCCAGTGTTCGCTCAGAGCGTTGGCTGTGCGTGTCCTCAGAAATTAATGTCACGTGTACTTGAGATGCAATACCACCATAAATAGTGGAGGCAGCTGAAGACTGAAGACAGCATCACAGCAAAACCTTCTGCCTTTTTCTCACAATAAACAATAACACAGCCTTGTTGTGCTGAATTAGTCTCGTAGAGACAGATGCTGTCTAGTACCAACATGTCTGGGGACAACACCTGCTCTGAAATCTGCCCCCAGATTCCTCTAGTCCGTGCTCTTTTAACGTCCAGAGGACAATCGATAACACAAGCAAAACAAGCTAGCACAGAGAGCATAGAGGGCACATAGACGGCACACAGGCGACACATAGACGGCACACAGACGGCACACAGACAGTACATAGACGGCACACAGACGGCACATCGACAATAATCGATAACACAAGCAAAACAAGCTAGCACAGAGCGCATAGACGGCACATAGAGGGCACACAGACAGCACATAGAGGGCACACAGACGGCACATAGAGGGCACACAGACAGCACATAGACCGCACATCGATGATAATCGATAACACAAGCAAAACAAGCTAGCACAGAGCACATAGACGGCACACAGGCGGCACATAGACGGCACACAGACGGCACATAGACGGCACACAGACGGCACATAGACGGCACATAGAGGTCAGTCGTGAGATCCAATTTGAACAATAAGATGAGAACAACCCCAATCCTGAGCACCTGCTAATGAGAACTCTAAGACCACAAGTACACCAGGGCTACAGCTGCGGTCTAATCTGTAGCAGAACCAAAACAAGCAAAGAAAAGCCATTAGCCTAGTCCCAGTTCACCTCCTCCAACAGCAAAGAAAGCAGCTTTTTCAGCGTTTCTTCCTCATAGCTAACATTTGTGACCCGGTCTCATGGGTCTGGCCTAACTGGTATAATGCTCACACCAACTTTCGTTCATGACCAGCACTGAGAGAAAGACCCAGCATCGCCTACCTCCAGAGGGAGCTCTCCAGCACCTTGGTGGAATCCGCATGGTAATACTTGGTGAGGATGAGGATGACCTGTGGAGAAGGAGAGAATGGTTCAGTTACACGTTCTGTGCTGTGACAATATATTTTATACATTGTTTGCACTGTAACTTTTATATACTCTTTGTACTGTACTTTGTACTTTGTATATCTTTTGCACACATTTTCTACTATAACAACATCTTGTTGCACAAGTTTTGTATTGTAACAATATGTTTGCACATTTTTGTACTATATATACTATGTAACAGTCTATTTTGCACACGTTGGTATTGTTACAATACCTGAAGTATTTGAAGAGGTAAATTGTGTCAACACTGATCTCAGTATTGCCTTTTTATATTAAATGGTTAAAATGAATTAACTCTATTACAATTATTTATAATTTAGTTATTACGACTGCTATGGCACTTATTTTACAGTGTTGCTTTTACAAGTTAAATACATCTTGAAAGTGTCTGCTGTTCATAATGGATGGATCGAAAGAAATTATTCAGTTACTTGGAATGAAATCTCACTTCATCGATTTACGTTAAGAGGGTTTTTCCTACTTTTTTGAAGTTACTGTTCTGAATATGAGTTTTTGAGATTAAAGTGCCTGAATTTGTGTGTTTGTTTTGTTGCCCTGCTCCAACTGTCAGGCCATCACAATATATCCCCGACCTCTAGGTAAAGAACAAGGTGAGAGATCTTCAGAAGCATCACTGGCCTTTGAGGAGAACCGCTACAAACAGCCCCGGGCGCAAAACCACAGAGCGAAAACAAACAGCCCTTCTTTTCCATTCTTTACCTTCCTCAACCACAGGAGGCAGAGAACGTGTGTGTTATTTCAGAGCAGTTGGGTTTTAAAGCCATGCTGAGAGTTCTTCTGCTAAAATCCCGCATACGGAACCGCACCTGTTGGCTACCTGTACTTCAGACAGAAATATTTACTCTGAAGGTTCCTCTGGCCAACTGTAAAAATTACAACACATACACACAGGGCTCGTATTTCTTTTGTTTCCTCTGTGCTTTGAGCCATGTTGTGCACGTAGAGTCAGAGAAAGAAGAGATTCTTACACATTTCCACATGTTTTATTCATGCTGCCGCTGCCGCTGCTGGGATTAGAGCCCACCTACAGATCACCAGTGTGTACGCATGTCCTCATCACTCCCAGCAGCTCTGACAGTAAAGCCCAGAGGAAACATGTTGCCATGACAAAAGGCTGTACATTTCACATCTCTGGCTGAGTGACTGACAGGTCAGTTTTGGGGGAGTGAATGGAGAAGAGTGAGCTCTCCTATTGGACGAGACTCAGGGATCAGATCAAAGGTACACTCACCGGCCACTTTATTAGGTACACTTGCTAGTAAAAGGTTGGACCCCCTTTTGCCTCCAGAACTGCTTTAATTCTTCTTGTCAGACTTTCAACAAGGTGTTGGAAACTTTCCTCAGAGATTTTGGTTGGTTATTTGAGTTCCTGCTGCCTTTCTATCATCTGGAACCAGTCTGCCCATTCTCCTCTGACTCTGAAGGCATTTTCGTCCACACAACTGACCGCTCACTGGATATTTCCTCTTTTTCGGACCGTTCTCTGTGAACCCTAGAGATGGTTGTGTGTGAAAATCCCAGCAGATCAGCAGTTTCTGAAATACTCAGACCAGCCCGTCTGGCACCAACAACCACACCACGTTCAAAGTCCCTTAAACCCCCTTTCTTCCCCGTTCTGATGCTCGGTCTGCACTTCAGCAGGTTGTCTTGACCACCTCTACACGCCTAAATGCAGTGAGCTGCAGCCGTGTGATTGGCTGATCAGCTATTTGTGTTAACAAGCAACTGAACAAACAGTTGCTATGTTATTCCAGGTTGTTGCAAGGGTGTTGCTAGTCGGTTTCTATGGTATACTAGGTGGTTGCTAGGTTACTGGTAAGTGGTTGCCAGGGTGCTGCTAAAGAGTTCAACCATGACATGTTTGGTGTATAAAGTTTGCTTTTCAGTTTTGCACTGGAGCTCTGAGGCTAAAGTATTGATGGAAAACAAGAGCTACACAGCTGAAGCAGTACCCATTATTGGAATGGCGCTGCTAGATTGATGCAATTCCACGCAGTGTTTTCCAGGTGGTTGACAGGTGATTGCTAGGAAAATGCTCTGTTATTACAGGTTGTTGCAAGGCTGTTGCTAGTCAGTTCCTATATTGTTCAAGGTTGTTGCTAAGTTATTGCTAGGGTGTTGCTAATTGGTTGCAATGGTATTTTAGATCGTCGCTACGTTGTCACTAAGTGGTTACTATGGCACTGTAGGAAATGGCTCCTAAGGTGTTGCTAGATGGTTCAGCCAACATGTTTGGTGTCTCAAGTTAGCTTTTTTAGCTCTACACTGGAGCTATGAGGCTAATGCAACAACCAAGAGATTGTGGAGCTTAAGCAGTACCCCTGTTTCGCTATGGTGCTGCCAGATGAATGCTATTCCCGGTGGTGTTCCGGGTGTTCCAGGTGTTGCTTGTTGATATTCTAGGTTGCTAGTTGATATTCAGGTGCTGCTAGATGGATGCTAATCCAGGTGGTTGCCAGATGATTCCTAGGTGGTTGCTACGTCATTCCAGGTTGTCACATAGTGGTTGCGAAGGCACCGTAGGAGGTGGTTGCTAGAGGTTGCTATTCTACTCCACGTTGTCGCAAGGGTATTGGCGTTTGTGATGGAATTCTAGTCGTTGCTAGGTTGTTGCTAAGTGGTTGCTATGGTACTGTAGGATGTGGCGTAAATAATTTTGTTGAAAACATTTTATCATAATCGAGTAGGTTTTACTAAAAAGCGCCAATCTCGAGATTTCTACCATGTCAGAGTCACTCACTGCAGTGCTGACAATGATCCACCCGCCACATAATGCGAAACCTGCGAATCAGTGGTGGTCCTGTGGGGGTCCTGGCCATTCATGAAGGACGGCTACTTGTAGAACTACAGAATGCACCTATATGGTAAATGGACACTGAGTGTAGATACAAGGTAAGTGGACCTAATAATAGGGCTAGTGAATCCCAGAGGTGTGTTGCTCTCTAATTGTCTGTACTGCCCCCTAGAGACACAGCAAGACAGTGCAGCTGGGGCAGCATTGAACACAAAGGCTCCTTTCTTACAGCTGGAACAGTCCAGCATGGGAAAGAACACAGTACAGTACAGCACTATCTGCACTGATAATGAGAAAACAGCACACACACACATGCACAATGTCCACCACAGCCTCTCTATTGACTTTCAAAGCACATCTTAAAAAGCTTCTCACATTCAGCAGGCGCGCCCCGAGCTCTGAACCTTCCAACTGCACGTTGCCAACCCCTCAAAAAAACGTAAAAATCAGCCGAGTCATTCGTGTAACTGTTTCCAGGGGCAGATAACAACCATCAGGAGCGTTTTAGCGCTGAAGAGCGTTCCAGCAGATGGGACGCAGAGGCCGAATTCCTGTAAATCACCACAGAGCAGCTTTCCAGCACTGGAGCTCTCTGAGGAAAGAGAGGAATTCTGGAAATCTGAGTTCAAGTTTCATATAGCACGGCCCGAAGTGGAAAAGCTATCAGATTCCAGACGGTGCCTTCATAGCCGGAGGCGTTAGCAGCTAGCGGCTCGGAGGAATCTCTTTCGCTAATCTTCATTCCCCTCAAACTGAGCTCAACTTCAACGCTTCACTGCCAAATCAACCACAAGGCTGGGAGGAATCTGCAGTGCTGCACTCAGAGAACAGCACAAAATATGATTAAATACACAAGTATAGCTAAACATGGGCAATATAATAATAATTGGGTGAGTGGTTAGTGTAGTGGGTAGCACCTTTGCCTTGTAGACTGGGGTTCAATCCCCCGCCTGGGTAACCTCCCTACACTATACCAATAAGGGTCCTTGGGCAAGACTCCTAACACCACCTTCGCCTGCTTTCGCCGTGTAAAGCAATCAAATTGTAAGTTGCTCTGGATAATAGCATCTGCCAAGTGCCATAAATGTAAATAATTAACCGTTCGCAAGTGTCCTGCCTCGCTTGGTTACCAATGCTATTTCTGTCAAACTCAAGCCACCTGGGAGCATCTGTAGCACTTGCACTTAAAGTTCAGTAGCAAAAAAGAAATGTCTTATTATTCAAAATAAACTGGTTTTACAAGCTTTGCAGGGCAGATGTAAGCTACTGGTTTGAGAACTGTGAAAATATGAATGTATGAATGAATATAAAACATAGGCATAGGCATAGTTTGGGCACACTTTTTTTGGACATATTTTGTTGATTTAGAGTAAAATAAGTTCTTCTGCACATACTGTCTTATATTTTCATATTTGAAAAATGATAAAAATGGTATATTTAAAAACATTTACATATAATTTGCATATTTGTAATGCACACATATTGCATACACTGCATAGAAACAATGTTTTTAATGTGAGTGCTGTACAGTCCTGTGATTTACTTTGTTATTGTACGTTAAACTAGATGATTCGATCAAATAATAATATTATTTGTACTGGTAACATTTCTATATACGCCTCCAAAGTCTCAGGCGCCAGTGCCAACCAATAGTAGAAAAGTACAATATGAACTGCTTAGCAACACTCTAGCAACCACCTGCAGTACCATAGCAACAACTTACTGACAATCTAGCAACCACCCAGAATGCCATAGAAACCAACTAGCAACATGTTTGTAACCATCTTGCATACCACAGCAACCGCTGAGCAATCCCCTAGCAACCTCCAGCTCAGTCGCCAATCAGAGGATTAAACAGGCCATCCAGCACGATGTTGCTGTTATGACGATGCCGTCACGTTTCATAATGAATATTAGAGGTCAGTAATGTGTAACTGTATGGATCACCGAATGATGGTGTAATATGTCACCAGGTTACAGACGCTAATATAAAGGCTCAGGGTTTATAGGACTTTTCCCTGACTAGATAAACAGAATCATGCTCGTCTTATTTGTGAAGGCACTCAGTAGGTGGTGAAGATCTGATAATGCTGGGTTTAAAGTGAAGAAAATAAACAGAAAGACATGAATGACTCAGCAGGACACAAAATCTGCTAGATATGGGTAGAGCCAGAGAGAGAGGGGGAGTCTGAGAGTGAAACAGAGATATTAAAAAAAGACAGCTCTGCTCTCTCTCTGACCCACCGGCACACAGTTAAAGTGCTGCCTGTGTGAGTGTTTCTGAGACTCAATGCAACACCTTTAGGATGTTTCCGGGTAGTTGCTAATCCAGTGGTGTTCCAGGTGGTTGCTAGGGGACTGCGCGGTGGACGCTGTGGTATGCAAGATGGTTGCAAGGTTGTTGCTAGTTGGTTTCTATGGTATTCTGGGTGGTTGCTAGGTTGTCAGTCAGTGTGTCCCAATTCAGGGGCTGCATCCTTCGGAGGCTGCATTTGAAGGCCAATTGTGTCACGGTGGCACGACTAAGCTGTCCAATTTCAAACGTTCCTTCGTATGCGGCCGGGAAATGTGTTCTTCTCCAATGGGTGTATCCTTCACAAGCCAACACATCCCGAGGTGCATTGCGTCAACAGAGGACCAAACAGATGGGAGAAGAGTACATTTTTAAATATAATTATTGGGTTTAAACTGAGGCGAATTGCTAATGATACAAATCTCATTAGTAACGGCGGTGAAGCAGCTCTAGCTCTAATAAACGCAAAAATTAACAACTAAAATCAAAGTTTCTTTAAAAGAACTTTAAAAGAACTTGACAGGAGTGGCATTTCGTGGTACAGCAGTAAGGTCGGGAACAAAAGGGATTATTTATCTTGTTTATGTTGGTTGTTGTTAGGTTAAGTCATGTTATTAGTCTTATGGGATTAATAGACCTTACAAGTAAAGGAAGCTTATGCACCACCAATTAGCACTAACACATGTGCCTCAAACCATTTTAGTATGACTAATAGACTTGATTATGTGGTTTCTGTTGCTGTATGACTCACTAGCCACGTTAACATGCAGCCTAATAATCCGTTACTAGTTCAACTAACAGTTCAATTGGAATAGAATATGTTCGTGTAAACACCTCTGTCAGAATAGTCTAGTCTGATTGAGGCCATTCAGAATACAATTTATATCCAGTTGAACCAGGTGGGTAAACCTGTAAATAATCCATTAAATAGAGGAATAATATCCGTGTAAATGCCTGTATCTGATTACATTCCTACATTCGGAAAGTTTAAGTCTGTTCTGCATGTTCGTCGAGTCATAGTGAAAGTCTGTAGTTTATAGTTTTTCAGAGGTCCCAGGCATAGTTACAGTTGCTAGGCTATGAAAGGCCAACTGGGGGAACTACTTTGCAATTGTGCCACCCTTAGACAGAGCAGAGCTACAGCTCTAGCCAACTATAATACCAAAGACAGTGTGGACAACACAACATTATAATAAGTTTGTTTCAATTTTTAGGCATTCAAGGGACCCAAAAGGTTAATTAGGGAGTCCTGGACCCCACAGGTCACCCTGTATTGTGCCCCTTGATAACACCGCTGCGCTAAATGTTACACCGCTTGTGCTAAAACATGGAAGATCTGGTTTAGCGTTGTTTTCTGCCATCATTATGTAAACACAGCATTACTCGCTCACAATTCAGTGTGCAAGAGTGTTAGCTTGCTTGTAACATGCATGTAGCAATGTTCATAACCACAAAATCACTCTTCAGAAACTCCAATGGGAGAGTTGGGGAGGTGGATCCCAAATGGAAGACATAACGTATTGGGTTTGGAACATTGTCGCTCACCACAGGTTGTGCTATTGGCCATTTTCAAACTTCCCCATAGAGGAAAAAGTGCTTAGACCTGGAATTCCTTACATGGACATGATGCACAACTTCACGGATCTACTACATGATTACTGATTGTTGATTCAATGAATGTAAGTTCAAATGTATGTCACTGTACCAGACAGCTCTCACACAGTCTTACTTAGCACCACTGTACTCTTGAACACAGCTCATTATCTTCTCCAGCTCACCAGAAACATTTCTCCAGCGCCTCCCGGCCGGCAGAGCTTCTGTTTCTGATCCAGCTGGTGACATTTCACTGAGGAAAAGTCAACGGGACGAGTGATGAGGCCTGAATGGCAATGGCAGAACCACAAGAGGCTCCATTGAGGACGAAAACACGGCAAACATGCTACAAATGAAGAGGGACCACACAGGACGGCTTTTCATCAGAGCCTCTGACATCACCGTCCACTGCAGAGGTCAATGAAGGAAAGTAAATCATCCTGTTCTGCCATGAAAGGAGCAGGACCCGAAAAAGAAAGTGATCCATGCAGACACCACGGCTTTGTCCATGGTTATAGATGACAGCGTGTCGTACAGGGACAGAAACCACATATGCACAGCTAGTTGAGATAATCAAACATCTCCGCATGGTTTGAGGCAAGTGTGCTAACGCTAACTGATGAGGTATAAGATTTCATTTCTTGTTAGGTACATTAGCCTTGCAGCTCCAGAACTAAAGAAGCAAGGTTAGATACCCCATATACACTGGTGTGAAAAAGTGTTTGCCTCCTTCCTGATTTCTTATTCTTTTGCATGTTCGTCACACTTAAATGTTTCAGATCAAGACCAAACACATTTAAATATTACACAAAGATAAAACAAGTAAACACAAAATGCAGTTTATAAATGATTTAGTCTTTATTATTTAGGGAAAATAAATCCTGTGATTTATCACATCTTTGGAAAGCTGAGTTCAATTTCCTTAGCCACACTCAGGCCTGATTACTGCCACACCTGTTCTCAATCAAGAAATCACTTAAATTGGACCAGCCTGACAAAATGAAGCAGACCAAGATCCTCAAAAGCTAGACATCCAGTTGTGATCCAAAGAAATTCAGGAACAAATGAGAAACACAGTAATTGAGATCTATCAGTCTGGAAAAGGTTATAAAGCCATTTCTAAAGCTTTGGGACTCCAGCGAACCACAGTGAGAGCCATTATCCACAAATGGCGAAAACATGGAACAGTGTTGAACCTTCCCAGGAGTGGCTGGCTGACCAAAATTACCCCAAGAGCGCAGCAACGACTCATCCAAGAGGTCAGAAAAGACCCCACAACAGCCTCCAAAGAACTATAGGCCTCACTTGGCTTAGTTGATGTCAGTGTTCATTTCTCCACCATAAGAAAGAGACTGGGTAAAAATGGCCTGCATGGCAGAGTTCCAAGAGGAAAACCACTACTGAGCAAAAAGAACAAAGGCTCGTCTCAGTTTTGCCAGAAAACATCTTGATGATCCCCAAGACTTTTGGGAGAATACTCTGTGGACTGACAAGACAGAAGTTGAACTTTTTGGAAGGCATATGTCCCTTTACATCTGGCGTAGAAGTAACAGCATTTCAGAAAAGGAACATCATACCAACAGTAAAATATGGTGGTGGTAGTGCGATGGTCTGGGGCTGTTTTGCTGCTTCAGGACCTGGAAGACTTGCTGTGGTAAATGGAACCATGAATTCTGCTGTCTACCAAAGATTCCTAAAGGAGAACGTCCGGCCATCTGGTCGAGACCTCAGGCTGAAGCGCACTTGGGTTCTGCAGCAGGACAATGATCCAAAACACACCAGCAAGTCCACCTCTGAATAGCTTAAGAAAAACAAAATGAAGACTTTGGAGTGGCCTAGTCAAAGTACTGACCTGAATCCGATTGAGATGCTGTGGCATGAATTTAAAAAGGCAGTTCGTGCTCGGAAACCATCCAATGTGGCTGAATTACAACAACTCTGCAAAGATGAGTGGGCCAAAATTCCTCCCCAGCGCTGTAAAAGACGCATTGCCAGTTATCGCAAATGCTTCATTGCAGTTGCTGCTGCTAAGGGTGGCCCAACCAGTTATTAGGTTTAGGGGGCAATCACTTTTTCACACAGGGCCTTGTAGGTTTGGATTCATTTTTCCCTTAATAAAGACCTTCATTCATTATTTAAATTTGTTTGGTAATCTGAAACATTTAAATTTGACAAACATGTAAAAGAATAAGAGATCAGGAATGGGGGCAAAAACTTTTTCACACAACTGTATGTCTTGGCTGATAACTTATGAACTTGGCAACACCTTAGCAACCACCCACAGTACCATAGCACGAACTTAGCAACCCATAATACCATAAAAATCAACTAGCAATAGCCTTGCAAAAACCTAAAACCATAGCAACTGCTTAGCAATCCCCTAGCAACCACCTGGAACATGACGGGGAACGTAGTAATAAATGAGTAAATATGCACAGGATCCTTCCCCAAGAACTCAAAGGGGAATTGCACAGATTTCCCAAAATTTCTGCATAATTCAATGATCAAGTCGTTCAGGGTGGTTTGATGTGAAATTCTCCATTCTAGAGAAACAGTGGTGCTGATAGGAACCAGGGGTCACCATGACTACAACACTAATATAGGCATTTAATGACCAGCCAAAACCACCAGAGAACCTACACGAGTCTTCGGAGTTTTATATGGAATGTTGATGATGGTGAAATAGCAATAAATCTGAAATAATACGTTTTATTTGGGGACTATTTTGCCTCACAGGGTCCTGCATGTATCCCTCCTACATGAATGGATTTTAGAGGCATTAAATTCTTTAGACATTTGGTTCCTTTTACCATCACTGTGCACAAATTCGGACCCCAAAACGGAGCATTTCACGCCAAACCACTCTGAATGACTCTGTTTACATCTTAACTATTTAATTACGCAGAAGAATTGGTGGAATTTCCCTTTAAACCTGATCTCAACAGGTCACTGGACACAGCAGGAACGGCAGGTCACAATGTTAATATCAGGTGTGAACAGGGCTTATGAGCGCTGAGGCAGGAGGTGCTACAGAAACCGAATCAGTTCAGCGTCCATTCCAAGTCGTTCTTACACAAGATCTTTCCTTTTCCCACTTTACTTTAATACTTCATACTAATAATGTTTGCTGTCCGGTGTCGACCATAGGAGGATGGGTTCCCCTTCTGAGTCTTGGTTCCTCTCAAGGTTTCTTCCTCTTTTAGGGAGTTTTTCCTTGCCACCGTCGCCACTGGCGACGCTCATGGGGGCTCGGACCCGGATTTTCTTTTCTTTTCTTTTCTCTTCTCTCTGTAATGCTGATTGTTCTGTAAAGCTGCTTTGTGACAACACCTGTTGTAAAAAGCTCTATATAAATAAATTTTGCTTGCTTGCTAATTCGCCGTGGCCGGACTCCCTGAAACACCCCCTGTGCAGGCGGACAGCTCTCGGAGCTAAAATCTTGGAAATTAATCTTGCAGTCCAACCAGAAGACTCAGAGAGCAGCTACCAAAGTTCCCTCTGACCTGTCAACGCGTTCTAAACACCACCACCTGTTCCCTGCCTCAGCACAACCTGCCAACACCACGGATCTCCTCATTCAGCTAATAGGAACCTTCTCACGACATGCTGTGTGCAGTATCCAACAACTGGGCTCTAATTTGTATAGTACACGCTTAGAAAAGATGGTTCTTCAAGGGTTCTTTAGTAAAGGGAGTGGTTCTATTTAGAACCATGAGTTCGATACAGAACCATTTCATGCTTAAATGGTTGCTTGCATGGTCAAACGGTTCCTTCTCTTTCGAAACTGGTTCTGTGTCTCGCCAAAGAGGGATCTTCTGTTGTTATTACTTTGACATCGTAACAGGACCAGAAACTTTTTGGTACTGTATAGGCCTATTGTCTAAACAGTTCTAGATAGAACCAAACACAACACATTCTCCACCAATCTGAAGAACCATTTCACTTTATAGAACTGTATGCTATTTTGGCTTTTATCTACAGAATCCATGGTTTTTAACTCCATTTATTCTGTGATATTATTTTTGGTTTGCTTGTCTTGGGATCTTAGGATATTTACTTCATGACCAGAACACAACAATTGTTGTTTTCTTGAGATTTTGAATTATTTACACCATTATTATGAAATATCAAATGTTATTCTGAGAAAACAGTTTTGTTGAGTTTGTTGAGATAGAAATAATTAAAAGATCTGGAGAAAACAGCATTTGTTTTGCCATCACAATGACAAACCCTATAAAAAAAAAGATGGCTCTTCAAGGGTTCTTTTCAGTCAAGAAAATGGTTCTATATAGCACTCAAAGAACCCTGCATGATTAAAGCATTCGCTGCATCATGAAAGAGTTTGTCAGATTGTTGAATAGCGACATAGAACCACGAACACTCAAATAACCCTTTGCATGATTTAAGGGTTCTTTGCATCATGAAATGGTTCTTTGGACTGTTGGAGAATGTGCTGTAGATGTTGCTATATAGAACGTTTTTGAAAAGGGTTCAGTATAGCACCAAAAAGGGTTCTACATAGAACCATGAACACTCAAAGAACCCTTTCCATGATTTAAGGTTTCTATGCATGGTGAAATAGTTCTTCATATTGTTGGAGAACGTGCTGCAGATGGTTCTATATAGAACCTTTTTGAAAAGTGTTCTATTTAGCACCAAAAAGCGTTCTATAAAGAACCATGAACACTCAAAGCACCCTTTGCATGATTTAAGGTTTCTATGCATGATATAAAAGTTCTTCATATTGTTGGAGAATGCGCTGTAGATGGTTCTAGACAGTGCCAAAAAGGGTTCCACTATTGTTACAAACCAAAGAAGCCTTTTTGGTACTATAGAGAACCGTGTACATATTACTAGATCTTGAGCAAAACAGTTGTAAATATCTCGCAGTCATGGAAAATATTGAAATTCCGAATCGTTGGTCTTCCAGTGTTTCCATATTTACCCCGTTCATGAATTCAGACGCTGATATTAAATAAAGCCGAGTCGTCCTTTGGGCTGAGAGTCGCTTTGTCAGTGAGATCCTGCACTTCTCCACTTATTTGTGTGTTCTGCTTGATTCGTCTCTCCGTGCATCAGCACGGCTTGGTCTAGCACGGTGCTCAGAGTAGTAACTGTGAGCGTGAGGTGTTGTAATACAGACTCAGTCGAGTCATGTCAAAGCGCTACTTTTTAAAGATGCACCAAGATATCAGACTCATCTGCAGCAAACTTTTCAACAATCTGACCAACCCTTTCATGAAGAATGCTTTAATCTGTCACGACTGACATGTGTCCATGTGCTTCTTTGTTTTGATTCTTCCCTGTCCTGCCCCCTTGTTTCTTGACTCCGCCCTTGATTGTTCTCACCTGTGTTGTCCACCTATGTGTTGTTAACCCTCGTTGTTTCCTGGTATTTAAGCCCTGTTTTCCCCTGTGAGTTTGGTTTTTGTTTGGTATTGTTTGGTGTTTGTTCTTCTGGCCTCCGTTGTTTTGTTTATCCTGTGTACATTTTCATCATGTCTGTCCCTCCATCTATCCGTGTTGGCTCTTTGAAACCTGGTCCGTTTTTGACCCTAATATTGGATTTGCCCCTAATAAATCTCACTGCTCTCAGTGTATGCGTCCACCTCATCATCGCTCCTCAGCATTACATGATCATGCAGGGTTCTTTGAGGGCTCATGGTTCTATATAGAACCATTTTCTTGACTGAAGAAGAACCCTTGAAGAGCCATCTTTTTCTCACCGCCCACCTGTTTTTCCCGCTTTGTACTTTAATACTTTATACTAAGAATGTTTGCTGCCTGGTGTCGACCAGAGGAGGATGGGTTCTCCTTCTGAGTCGTGGTTCCTCTCAGTGTTTCTTCCTCTTGTTGTTAGGGAGTTTTCTTTGCCACTGTTGCCACTGGCGACGCTCATGGGGGCTCGGACCTGGATTTTTCTTTTCTTTCTTTCTGTAATACTGGTTGTTCTGTAAAGCTGCTTTGTGACAACACCTGTTGTAAAAAGCGACTTATAAATAAACTTTGCTTGCTTGTTCATCTCAATATCAGATAATTGCTTAGAAACAAAAGCACCAGCATTTGTAGAGCTGCTCAGGTATTCAAACCCATATTTGACGGTGTTTATTGAACTCCAGAAAAGCAGAATGTTTAGTTGAAGCTGGTTTACTGCAGTAAAATATTTACATTTTATTCACTGAAGTGAATGAGGATCTGGTGCTAATTTCTACATGTTTATAAATGTTTATGTATCAGCATTTTGATATCGGATATCTGATATTGACATCGGCCCCCTATTCCCACATCAGTGCATCCCTGAGACTTTTTCAGCTTGGTATCCACAAAGTCTTACAGTTGTTTTTTTTTTCTTTTTTTCGTCTATGAAGTTACTGGGCATTAACACCTAAAATATGTTATATTTTCTTATACTTTGCTGCAGAAGTAAAAAAAAAATCAGCAAAATATGTAATTTTTTTTCATTAAATGTTTTTGGTTTGTTATTAATAATATGCGTTTTCCGTTACTCAGTTTTGAATGTTATTTTGAACACCTGAAGAAAAATAAAAACGAACTTTTTTACTTCTGACTTTGCCACAAACAGAAAACGGACACTGTTAAGATCACATCTGACCGACAGCTGATTTGGTCCAAACTCTGAAGATGAGACGACACTAAATTCCCAAACTGTCGTCAGCGTTTTCAGTCAGCAGCTGAGACAGAAGAACAGCTGAACAACCTGGAATCAGCCAGAAATGAACCCAACACCATTCGCCAAACTAAACGGGCTGTAAGAAGCTTTACAGACCAGCTGGAGCAAAACAACATTAATACTGATCTGGAGAAACTGACCAAACTGAGCTGAACCTGATATTGCAGCAGCTTTATGGCTCAGTCTGTAGTTCAAAATGCAAGGCTTACAGCAGACTGAGCAGCAAAAACATATTAAACACCGCGTTCACGGTCCAGCAGTAGAACACTCGAGGAGTGTGTTATCACCAATACCATCACAGCTGTGATGATCTATAGTGACCAAATCACAGCCGTGGTGTTATTTTGCGATAACACACTCCTCGGGTGTTCTATCGCTTAAATATACAAAAACAGACCCCTACAGCCAAAAGCGTTTGCTGCCTCACTATGCCCACACTGGGAGTTGCCAGCAGAGCAGCGCCACCTGGGGCAGCAGTGCCTTGCTTTAATGACTGTCAATAAAATGAAATCAGGTGATGGAACTGAACACGTCCACACATGATCAGTCACAGGTTCACTGCACAACTGTACGCAAAAGTTTGGGCCCCCCGGTCAGATGTAAGTTTTGTTGGTTTTCTGAGTGTAAACAAGTGAAAACATCCTCCACAGAGACACACAAAACTTGCTGGAAAATATCTGATTTAGGTTTCCTGTAGAGAGGAGCTGCGAATATATCAACAAAACAAAACGCTTTCGTTTTATCGCCCAAACTGACCTCCTGATGCGTACATGCCTGCTGACCCCTAATAACCGTGACTGTGATAAATGTGTCTGTGATGTATATAAATATGTCTTATTACAGTGTGTAATGAGGACGGTGGAGCGAGGAGAGAGGAACGGGTCGGGGCAGCGAGTGAGCTTGCGGTTCACTTTTACAAGGCCGGACATGGACATAAATCAGTGTGTGAGAACATAACGTCCCCCAGGGAGGGGAAGCGTCCAACTCAATCTGGTGATATTAGCTTCGAAATGAGAAGCAGAGACAAACCAGCCCACAGTTCAATTTCAGTTCATCTCATCACACAGACACACGGTCAGTTCACACACACAACAAACTGTTGAACAATGCTCATTCAGCTCCAGCACACCCAGCCAAAATTAGAGCACTGCACCAACAAACGCAGCCTCAAGTACAAGTCCAGTGTTTCTAATAAAGTGGCCAGTGAGTGGAAGAATAATGTTGGTGTTTCTAATAAAGTGGCCAGGTTGGTGTTTCTAATAAAGTGGCCAGTGAGTGGAAGAATAATGTTGGTGTTTCTAATAAAGTGGCCAGTTAGTGGAAATACAAGGTTGGTGTTTCTAATAAAGTGGCCAGTGAGTGTGTGTACAGGAGATGTATAGGGCTGTAATGTGAATGGTCTCTAATGGAAGTCTCCCTGTGTTAACAGAGGTTAATCCAGTTTAAGATTTACACCTGCTAATCCACTAACTGCCCTAATCCAGCCTGTGGAGGCCAGGAGGATCTCAGACCAGCAGGCAAAGATCAATCATGCACATCGATCACAGACCCTCAGAGATCTTCAAAGACCTTCACAGATGCTAAGAGACCCTCATAGACCCTTAGAGAGTGCTCGGGTTGTGGCCCCAGTCTGGAGATCTGAACTGTTCATTGATCAGTCCGTTCATCAAAGGGCTTTACTGGACACTACACTGGAAAGCCTGGTTCTAACGTCTGTTTTATACTGTGAACATACAGCAGCGGTTAGAACACCTGGCTGAATGTATATTTACTGTGCTTCACTTTATTATCCTAAGCAGATCACAGTGAGTTAGAACCACTAAATGTGGCTGGCCGAGTGTTAAAAAGAGTCAAATCTAATTGTCACAAATGTAACAAAGGAAATCTCTCATAACATATCTCAGATACGTTCTAACATATTAGCAACCACCTGGGATACCATAGCAACAATCTAGCAGCTCTTCAGCAACTGCCTCGGATAACACAGGAATGGCCAAGCAACATATTAGCGATCACCTGGGACACCAAAGCCATGACCAAGCAACAACTTAGCAACCACCTGGGACACCACACTAATTGCCTAGCAACACCTTAACACATACCTGGGATACCATAGCAATGGCCTCGCAACACCTTAGCAACCACCTGGGATACCATAGCAATGGCCTAGCAACATCTTAGCAACCACCTGGGATAGCACATCAGTGACCTCACAACACTTTAGCAACCACCTGGAATATCATAGCAATGGCCTAACAACACCCACTGGAATTCCAGCCCTTCTGACGTAAGATGACGTAATCTAGAGATGTACAGCATGAGAAAACAGTTTGTTTATGGAACATGTAAATCACGTAAATCTACTTTAGTTGACATAAACATTTTGAAAATGCTATTTAAATGCCATTTAAAATATTTGTGATTATTCACGTTAATTTTGTAATTAATGGGAATTATCTGCATTAACCTTATTTGCCCTCAGAGTAATCTGCTGAGCGTATCGCTTAAACAGCTGTTTGATACAGAGGCTGCAGTCGTGGATTCTCTCATAGAAAGACACCGTGCGCTTTAGCCTGTAGCACTACGGACAGTTCAGATGGTCAAGCTAGGAATTAATTATAAAAAAGTGCCTTTGATACTTTATGGAATTATTAGAGTTATTAGGATTTACAGTACTTATGAAATCATTTCCAAAACATTTCTAAAGAAATTTATTTTTTTGCTCAAAACGTGCCAAGAGTCTCTAAAACGGCATCAAACAAAAGGAGGCAACTGAAAAATCTAACTGTACAATTCTATATGTAAGTTGATTATCTTGTGATCTCAAAATAACAAAGTTGTCATCTTGAGATAAGCTATTTATCTTGTTATCTTAAGATATGAAAAATGATCTTGAAATAACAAGTTACTTATCTTGTTATCTCAATGTAGCAAAATATCTCAAAACAAAGGTGTTATCCTAAAATGACGAGTTACTTATCTTGTTAGCTCAAGATAAACAAAATGATTATCTTGAAATAAAAAGTTACTTGTCGTCTCAAGATAACAAAACTGTTATCTTGAGATAACAACTTCCTTATCTTGTTATCTCAAAATAACAAAATATCTTGTGACGTCGAGACAAATAATATTGTTATCTTGAAATAAGGGGCTGCTTATCTTGTTATCTCAACATAACAAAATATCTTGCTACCTCAAGACAAACAAAAGTGTTATCTTGAAATAAGAAGTTACTTATCTCAAAATAACAAAGCATATTGCTATCTCAAGACAAACAATATTGTTATCTTGAGATAACAAGTTACTTGTCTTGTTATCTCAATGTAACAAAATATCTCAAAACAAATAAAAGTGTTATCCTAAAATGACGAGTCACTTATTGTCACGGTTGGCTCCTCCCACTACTCCATGTGCTTTTTCTGTTTACTTTTTAAACCTAGATAAGAAAATGATTATCTTAAACAAGTTGCTAAACAAAATTGTTATCTTGAGATAACAAGTTACTTATCTTGTTATCTCAAAATAGCAAAATATCTCAAGACAAACAACATTGTTATCTTGTCTTTTCATATCGATAAGAAAATGATTATCTTGAAATAACAAGTTGCTTGTCATCTCAAGATAACAAAATTGTTATCTTGAGATAACAAGTTACTTATCTTGTTATCTCAAAATAACAAAATATCTCAAGACAAACAATATTGTTATCTTGAAATGACGAGTTACTTATCTTGTTATATCAAGATAAGACCATTCATGGCCCCTCTGGACTTCTGTACATACACGCTATTTCTTTGTTCTGGTGTCTCGACTTTTATCCTCGAATGTGAACGCGTGATGACGAGCTGCCCGTACTGTACAGCGGCAGGTCTACGGGGGAAGCTTTATATAAGCCTGCTTTATTACAGATTCTATGAATACGTCGCCTCCTGAGTCCCTCACACCTCGTCTCACGCTGCTCAATTATCTCCGACTCGTATCTCTCCGGAATGACTGGAGAAATCGTGTGGAAAGAGCAGATTCTTAACTTTCAGCGCAGCAGAAAAGTGTCTATTCAGTCTTATTTGTGGTTTTTGTCTTTTGTTTGTTTTTGTTTTTGACACGAAACTAATCGGCGGAAAGTCAGAAGTGCAAGCAAACTTGCTCATACAGAATATAAATGAATGTAAATGTATTTTATTAAATATACCAAGTAATCTGTTTTGTAATCTGAGCATTGTAATCAATGCTCTCTGTTATTAGATGCCCCGTGGCTATTTTTACCTGACCGTTGTCCAGTCTCTTCACTGTCCCCTACACTTAACCAGGCTGTATATGTTACGGTGCCCTCAGCACTGATACATGCGCATCTTTTCTAATTGGCTATGCATCATTTCAAAAGCACTCAGAGCTGCAGCACTCCTTATGACTTCAGAGTGAGTGGGCGGAGCTTAACTGCTGCAGGCTGGATACACTCGTGTATGTAAATAAGTCGGTATAAAACCAAACCTGTTACGGCGGTTATTGTAGTTCAGTTTCCATACACAGACTGTAAGGACTGCAGAGTGAACTGTACCACTGAAATCTCTATATACAGCAAAACTGTACATGAAAAAGCAAGAAAAAGTCCAGGTTCAAACATTCCGGCCTTATGAGAATTCTCTCTCACACACACACACACACACACACACACACACACACACGCACACACACACCCCCCCATACACACACACACACACACACACACACACACACACACACACACACACACATACACCCCCACACCCACACACACACTCCGAGCTGTGTGTTCTGTGTTAGTGGACACAGCTGTTACATCAGCACAACAGCTGTCACTTTCAACTCTCACTAATCCTGATCTTTCATTCATCCACTCCCTCTCTTTTCTTTCTCTCTCTCTCTCTCTCTCTCTCTCTCTCTATCTCTGTCTCTGTCTCTCTCTATCTTTCCTTTCTCTCTCTCTCTCTCTCTCTCTCTCTCCATCTCTTTTCTCGCTCTCTCTGTCTCTCTGACAGAACTGTGTGTGTGTGTGTGTGTCTGTAGGTGTGTGTGTGTGTGTGCGTCTTTGTGTGTGTGTAGGTGTGTGTGTGTGTGCGTCTGTGTGTGTGTGTGTCTATATGTGTGTGTGTGTGTGTGTCTATATGTGTGTGTGTGTGCGTCTGTGTGTGTGTGTGTGTCTATATGTGTGTGTGTGTGCGTCTGTGTGTGTGTGTGTCTATATGTGTGTGTGTGTGTGTGTGTGTGTAGGTGTGTGTGTGTGTGTGTGTGTGTGTGTGTGTGTAGGTGTGTGTGTGTGTAGGTGTGCGACCTGCTGTGTTCAGGACTTGTTTCTACACTCAGCATTTTCTAAAGTTCATGGCATCACCTTTCAATAAAATTCAACCACAGACAGGGCAGATCTGGACCTCTTTCATGCTGCATCCGTTTCTATGGTTACTCTACACTATTTATATGGTTATGCTACACTTCTTTCCTTGGTTATACTACATTAATTAATATGGTTACGTGACATTCATTTCAATAGTAATGCTACACCCATTTCCATGGTTGTACCTCTCCATGGCTACTTACACTACACCAATTTCCGTGGTTGCACTCATTTACACGGCTACTTACACTACACCTTTGTGATCACACGTGTTTCCATGGTTGCACTGCACCTGGTTCCATGGTAACAACACACCATGCTGATGGTCACACTACTTTTCTTTCCATAGTTATACCATTAACATTACCGTGGTTATTTTTTTCAATTCTCATGTATTTCCATGTTTACACTACACCCATTTCCATGGTTGCACTCGTTTCCATGGCTACTTACACTACACCAATTTCCATGGTTGCACTCATTTACACGGCTACTTACACTACACCGTTGTGATCACACTTATTTCCATGGTTGCACTGCACATTCGCTTCACATGTACGGAGGAGGAAGACCTCACATCGTGCCTCGCCTCGGCTCTGAAACAGTCTGACTGTCGGTTATGTAACGCTGAGTTCTCACAGTGTTGTTACAGTACTCCAGCAGGGGTCAATCAGGACTGGACTTATTAACAGGCTAAAGCGGAGAGCAGCTCAATGCTGCGTGGATTAGCCGCCTCGCTAATTAACCGAACCCCAAGCTCAGTAATAATCTCACGAGCTCCCTGCTGCTCACTAAAGTTTGTTTATGCCCTTTTTTGCTTTTCCCCAAACTACCCTTACCCAGCCTCCAATCGCTTCTCACTCTTAAATCAGGGAGGAATGTCTCAAACACAATTCCACTATGTGAAATCTATTTTTACCTTTCACCTTATGAGCTTCATTGTAATTGTAAATAAATACAATTTCCAAAACAGTTGCAGAACATAAATAAAAACTAAATTTGCAATCGTGCAAATGATTTAAACCTATATTTAATTGAAAATAGTACAAAGACAACAAAACAAGCTTTGAAGCTGAGAAATTTTGGTGTTTTTTGAAAAATATATGACAATTTGAGTTTGATGCCAACAGCACGTTACAAAAAAAGTTGGGATGGGGGCGTTTTTACCACTGGGCTTCATCACCTCTTCTTTTAACAACAACAACGTGTTTGGCAACTGATGAGGCTGACTGCTGTAGTTTTGATTCAATTTCTCAGTTTTAGCATTTGATGTTGTCTTTGTAGTATTTTCCTTTAGAAATATGGCTCACATGATTTTCATATCATTGCATTATATCTTTATTTACATTCTGCACAGTGTTCCAACTTTTTTTGGAAGTTCCAAATTTCAAGTTTGATGCCAGCAACACTAATCCAAATGAGCTGAGACAAGAGCACGCTCATCACTTTCCCATCAGTTTTCCTATAAATAAAGAATAATAAATATTTGGGGGCTGAAGACACTGATTTAGCTTTTTACACACGTATCGTTTTACCATTCTTCTATTATATGTCTTCGGCTGTTCAACTGTATCATCTTTCCATATCGCTGTTGTCGGACAAAAAAACCTTGTATCTCCAAAACGGTAACTTTACAGGAGAAGGAAAAAACATACTCTACTTTTAATGTAAGTCAATGGAACCAGACATCTTTCCAAGTCATTTTGGGCTGTTTCTTTGGGTCCATTCATCATGAAATTTAAACACAATGTAAACAACAACAGGTATTTTCAAATGAAGTCAAAAACTGAAAAATGACAAAAATGGAGATACATGGTTTAGTTTCGACAGTAGCGATATGTTTTGGGACACAGCCACACTGTTGTAAAGTTTCATGGTGTTGTCAAGTTGAGATAAGCATGGACGTTCGTGAAAAAGACGGTGTCTAGAAGGCAGCATGTTGCTCCAAAAAACATGTTCCGCGTTATTGGTGTTTTCACAGATGTGCAAGTTTCCCACTAATAACCCAACATACTATGGCAGACGGTGGATTTTTAACTTTCTTCTTTGGCCCAGAGAACACAACTTCCATTATTTCCATAAACAATCTGAAACTCTGGCTTGTCAGACCGCAATACATGTTTCCACTGAGCAGCAGTCCATTTCTGATGAGCTCAGGCCCAGAGAAGTCAGTGGTGTTTCTGGTAGTTGTTGATATATGGCTTCCACTGTTTGTGGACAGAAATTTCTCAAAGTATTCCCGAGCACATGTGGTGATATCCATTACAGAAACATGCCGGTTTTTTAATGCAGTGCTGTCAGAAATGAACATAGAAAAAACACACATCGGAGGCCGGAAGAACGCTAAACTATACAATACAAAGAGCAATGACCAGCAAACTAACAGGGGAAAACACAGGGCTTAAATACAACAGGATTAAAAAGACACAGGTGGTTACAATCATGGGCAGGGTCTGGAAACAAGGGGGCAGGACTGGGAAGAAACAAAACAAGGAAGCACATGGACAAGACCAAAACAAAAGCACATGGAGGACTGGGAGGGGCCAATCCTGACACATTCCTTGTCTTAACTGGCCCTATACCAACTTTTTCTGGAATGTGTGGCATAACTTCATAAACATCAATATTGATGCCGTCCTGGAAACAACTACCTTGTATACCTTGTACCTTGTATGTAGTTCATCAGCTGGGACACATCTGGTGTCTGAAGTTTGATTATTCAGTTATGCAGTGAAGCTATGAGGCTAATACAACTACAGGTAATAGAGGCTTATACAGTAGTAGCAGCCACCCTGAAGCCACACTGGTGTACCATTCCAATCTTGACCGATCAACTTTATCTGGGATAAACATGAAATTGTGGTTCTTTACCAAACTATTGCTTTAAACAGATGTCAGTCCAGCAGCAGCCAAGAGGAGAGCCCACTCAGCACTGGGACACAACCGTAATGGATTGCAGCAGCGGCTCCTGGCGCTGTTTGCAGTAACTTAATTGAGTTCTCTTGTCACACTCGCTTCACAGAGACGGCTCGCACGAAACAATTACCTCCAAACATCCGAAAACACAAACCAGAGAAAAGCAGAGAGAGAGAACGAGGGGGAGAGAGACAGAGACAGAGAGAATGGAGGTGAGAGAAGGATGCTTTTCCTCTTTTTTAACAGATGGCACAAAAAAGAGCTGTCAACCGACTGACTGAAGAGGAGCTATTATATGTCTGGAATTTATGAGCTTTAAAAAACGTTATGATTTTATTAGAAACACTGGCCATGTCTTTCCACTAACTGGCCACTTTATTGGAAACATCTACCCTGTGCTTCCACCAACTGGCCTCTTTATTAGAAACACCTACCTTCTATGTCCACTAACTGGCCACTTTATTAGAAACACCTTCCTTCTACTTCCATTAACTGGCCACTTTATTAGAAACACCTATCTTCTATGTCCACTAACTGGCCACTTTATTAGAAACACCTTCCTTCTGCTTCCACTTACTGGCCACTTTATTGGAAACATCTACCTTCTACTTCCACCAACTGGCCTCTTTATTAGAAACACCTACCTTCTATGTCCACTAACTGGCCACTTTATTAGAAACACCTTCCTTCTGCTTCCACTTACTGGCCACTTTATTGGAAACATCTACCTTCTACTTCCACCAACTGGCCTCTTTATTAGAAACACCTACCTTCTATGTCCACTAACTGGCCACTTTATTAGAAACACCTTCCTTCTACTTCTATTAACTGGCCACTTTATTAGAAACACCTTCCTTCTACTATTATTAACTGGCCACTTTATTAGAAACACCTACGACCCTAAATCTCCTCACCAATCAGGAGCCAATACCAGCACAGTGAAACTGATTTGCTCCCAGGCGACCTTTTAAAACCCAAAAGTACCTTCAGAAGTGCTAAAACACCTGGTTGGCCTGATGGTCCTGATGGTCCTGATGTCCATGAGAGAACATTTATTAGCCAAACGCTACAGAGAATCTGATTCCTTTCACACGAGGCTGCGAAAGAATAAAAATCTCTCCAGCTTCTCCGTAACCCGCTGGAAGCAGAGCAGTACCTGATTGTAATTACTGCCTGACTTACTGCAACAGCTTCTTTTCTCTGTGGTGGACATGTCTGTGTCCTCTCAAGAAGTTGGAGGCAATCACGACTGTTCGAAAAACGCGCCTCCACTCCAGCCAAGGGGAAAATTACACCGAGCACAAGCACGGCTGCTGTTTAATGAGCGTAATTGAGAAGGCTCTGCCGGGCAGGCGAGATCTACCGGAGAGCCGTGTAAACACAATCACGGAGAGGAGCGTCCAAAGGCCGCGAGGCTAATCGAACTGGATGCGTTTTTGGCCACCTCGCTCCATTACCCGTCAGCTCAAGCGTGACGGACCCTCGACAAGAACTCATCACGGTGCCGCCCCCAAAATACCTCAAACAGCCCAACGAGACTCTTCTGTTTTCCTGCCAGTGATATAATTAGCTAGAACACGATGCGCATCATTAGAAGTGTATTGTAATCAGTACCAAGGCTACAGGACCCGGAGCAAGTACTGAAACGCCGCTGTTATGATTATAGTCATCTATTAGACTCGTGTGCAAATGTCTGGGCACGCTGGTCACATGACATGTTTTGTTTTCACTTATAATAGAGCAGCCAGTGAGTGGAAGTACAATGTAGGTGTTTCTGATAAAGTGGCCAGTTAGCAGACATACAATGTAGGTGTTTATGATAAAGTGGCCAGTAAGTAGAAGTACAAGGTAGGTGTTTCTAATAAAGTGGCCATTTAGTGGAAGCACAATGTAGGTGTTTCTAATAAAGTGGCCATTTAGTGGAAGTACAATGTAGGTGTTTCTGATAAAGTGGCCATTTAGTGGAAGTACAAGGTAGGTGTTTCTAATAAAGTGGCCATTTAGTGGAAGCACAAGGCAGGTGTTTCTAATAAAGTGGCCATTTAGTGGAAGTACAATGTAGGTGTTTCTAATAAAGTGGCCAGTTAGCGGAAGCACAAGGTAGGTGTTTCTAATAAAGTGGCCATTTAGTGGAAGCACAAGGCAGGTGTTTCTAATAAAGTGGCCATTTAGTGGAAGTACAATGTAGGTGTTTCTAATAAAGTGGCCAGTTAGTGGAAGCACAAGGTAGGTGTTTCTAATAAAGTGGCCAGTGAGTGGAAGTAGAAGGCAGGTGTTTCTAATAAAACTAAACAGAAAAGTAGAACAGTTTCTAAGTAAATAAGTCAACTCTTCATCTACAGAGGACACATTCTACTACAGCGTTGTTGTTGGTGGCGTGGTGGGTGGCGCTGTTGCCTCACAGTGAGGAGGGCCTGGGTTCGATTCCCCGGCCGGGTGACCGGGGTCCTCTCTGTGTGGAGTCTGCATGTTCTCCCCGTGTCTGCGTGGGTTTCCTCCGGGTTCTCCGGTTTCCTCCCACAGTCCAAAGACAAGCAGTTAGGCCGATTGGACATGTTACACTGCCCCTGGGTGTGAGTGACTGTATCTGTCTGTCTGTCTGCCCTGTGATGGCCTGGCGACCTGTCCAGGATGTATCCTGCCTTCTGCCTGATGACCACTGGGATAGGCTCCAGCACCCCCCATGACCCTGACGGAGAAGCAGCTTAGAAAATGGATGGATGGATGGATGTGCCTTGTGCAAAGGTTACGACACCTGTTATGTTTTTTCTTCAATATGTTAAACAAACAAGTAGAAACTGCACTAAAATGAGCAGATAATTGTCTTATTTAAGTGTGATCTCTGCAGTGGATGTATTAACTTATTTAAATCACATTAGAAAAGCCCATTTTTTATGTATTTAATATAATTACAGCTCCCTAAATCTACAAAAGTGCAGAACTACAACACTGCGGGAAATAAAAGGCTTCTGCCCATTGACTGAAAATGCTTCCAGCGCTGCTCAAAGCACACGTAAACAATTCTGCCGGACTGACCACACGTTTCAGACTTTCACCTGTCTTGGCCTTCAGGCTGAAATCCTTCTGCTTTGAGTGACTTTGTAACTTAATTATCTTTATTTTATTAAAAGTAATAACTGAACATTCCATTTTGTCACTACCAACACAATCATCACACTAGCCAAACTTTACCACGCGTGATTTGGTAGAGCTCTAAAATGCAGGGGTGTGGCTAAAACAAGGCTCCACCCACAGCCTAAAACTGTGTTTTGGTAGAGACAGGAAAACGTAGGACTGCAGTTTTCTGCAGTTTACATCTTTTTTGACTTTTTTTTTATTTTAAAATGCCAAAAATATTCAAAAAGAACTAAAAAAATGTAAAAATGTAAGTATTATGTTAAGTGTAAATTTAGGGGTTTGGGACAGACAATAGAAATATCCCCTCGTTCTAGTAGCAGGACCCTACAGGTGCCGAGAGGTTTTACAGAGCTGGGAAAATCTGATCCTTATTAGTCCCACAACGGGGAATTTTCACCTCCGCATTTAACCCATCTGTGCAGTGAAACACCACATACACCCTAGTGAGCACACACACACTAGGGGGCAGTGAGCACACATGCCCGGAGTGATGGGCAGCCCTATCCACAGCGCCCGGGGAGCAGTTGGGGGTTAGGTGTCTTACTCAAGGACACCTCAGTCATGTGCTGTCGGTGCTGGGAATCGAACCAGCGACCTTCTGGTCACAAGGCTGGTTCCTTAACCTCCAGCCCACGACTACCCCTAGTTTTCCCTGCTGTGGGACTTTTCCCTGTTGTGGGACTTGTGAGGGTCACTAATAAGGGTCACTGAGCTACGACACCAGCGAGCTGGAGTTCATCACAGGAAACTTTTGCCGTCTGGAGTCACATGAGCATTTTAAAGGTTTAGTATCTAACCACCTCCAGTCAGCTATAAATGATGATTTAGCTTATTACTGTCTCATTTATTGGTAAAGCGGGACTAGACTTTGACCTAATATGGTAGAATGGGCCATATGCAAGCAGCTTTCGGGCCTTTTTTGGGTATTACTGTATAAAACGTGGGCCCCAAAGAGACAGGTGCTCAGAAGCTTGAGGCCACGACCCTTCCTGCATCCACATCGCCAAGAAGTATCAGCCCAGCAACATATTAATCAGGCTCCACTTCATATCCCCTCTTAATGTTTTCTTTCCAGTGTTGATGTATTGAAAAGAGGGTCAAATACACGGCACATTAACGATAACAGGCTAAACTGCCTATTCTTTAAAGCACTGCAGAAAGGCTTAATATGATTGTTGTGGTTCAATTTAAATCACAATGCCGTGATTGAATGTGGAATCAGTCCTCCTGCTGTAGACGGGGGGAGTGGGTGGGTACATGTAGTCTCGCCGAACACTGTCAAATGTGCTGGGCTGAAAGAGAGAGGAGACTTTTTTCAAAGTAAAACACAACCATCATCTTCCTCCCTAATCAGAATGCAGCTTTTCTGAGTGCGCGCTCTAATTTTAGCCCCTGAGAAGCTCCTGCTGAACAGACGTGAGCGGCCTTTAGTTTCAGCCCCACTGAGAAAGCGTGAATAAGGGGGAGAGAAAGCAAGGGAGCGTGAGCGGAGGGGAGCAGCAAAGGAGGAAAACAGAAAGAGAGAGGCGATGACGGAGAAGGGGCAGAGGCTGGCTGGCTGGCCAAAACCTGGCATGGCCATAAATCACTGTACGCCAGAGTTTGGGCCGACCTGGTCAGATGACACGTGGCGAACAGTTAACACACCCTTTACAGAGAACACACTCACATTTGGCACTTCTCAGCACGTTTTAGTGCGGTTTCTATTTATTTGCTTAACACGTTTGGAAAAATAAGACATAAAAATGTGCCGTAACTTCTGCACAGACCATAATTTAGGTTCTGTTATGTTTATTTTCACCAAATAAACAGTCGTGTATCACAGAAACGCTCAGTGTAAATAATGCAGTTCTTCAGACTCGTTCTAGTAATTGGACCCTACAGGTGCCGAGAGGTTTTACAGAGCTGGGAAAATCTGATCCTTATTAGTCCCACAACGGGGAATTTTCACCTCCGCATTTAACCCATCTGTGCAGTGAAACACCACGTACAGTCTAGTAAGCACACACACACCAGAGGGCAGTGAGCACACTTGCCCAGAGCGGTGGGCAGCCCTATCCACAGCGCCCGGGGAGCAGTTGGGGGTTAGGTGTCTTACTCAAGGACACCTCAGTCATGTGCTGTCTGCTCTGGGAATCGAACCAGCAACCTTCTGGTCACAAGGCCGGTTCCTTAACCTCCAGCCCACGACTGCCCCTAGTTTTCCCTGCTGTGGGACTTTTCCCTGTTGTAAAAGTTGTGAGGGTCACTAATAAGGGTCACTTAGCTTGGACACCAGCGAGCTGGAGTTCATCACAGGAAACTCTAAAGTTCCGCCGTCTGGAGTCACATGAACATTTGAAATGTTTAGTCTCTAACCACCTCCAGTCAGCCTGACGCTGCTTTGTTTGATTTTATTTAACTTTTAACATGACTTTTGGTATGTGTTGCTATGTCTTAGCTACTGTTTACACTTGTACTCTTTATTATTATTATTTTAGTCTTTATCATTCTTTTTACTTTTTTATTTCTTTTATTACTATTCTTTGTATATATTTTATTATTGTCAATGTATTGTCTTACATCTATTTCCTTTACATCATTAATTTGTTTTGATTTATTTTGTCCTTGTGTCATGTGATATTTGCTGAGTTACTATATCGTAATTTCAATCATTTAATTGCACCTTCTTCTTTTTAAATTTTACTACTATGATTTTTTTTATGTAATTATAACATTTGATGTATTTTTTACTGTACAACTTCTCAATCTCTGATTCCTGGGTCCTCCTCATTGTATTCGGAGTTTAAATAAAGGTTGATAGATTGAGCATGCATCTCGGAGAATTCATTAAACGTGCATCTTGGAGAAGCAACGAATCATGTTGCACGATGGCCAAAACTTTTGCACACGCCTGTACAACCTTCTCTAAGCAGGCTCAGGGTTCTGCGATAGCAGTCACAGGTCTACCTCTTCTCCTTCTGCCCAGCAGCTCCATCTCCAACATTCTTTGCCCAATATATCCACTATTCCTCCTCAACACATGTCCAAACCATCTCAACCTGGCCTCTCTGGCTTTATCTCCAAACTGCTCCACCTTCACTGTCCCTCTGATCTGCTCATTCCTAATCTTGTCCATCCTTGTCACTCCCAACGAAAATCTCAGCATCTTCATCTCCGCCACCTCCAGCTCAGCCTCCTGTCTTTTAGACAGAGCCACAGTCTCCAAACCACACATCATAGCAGGACGCACTACTGTCTTGTAAACCTTCCCTTTCACTCTTGCTGCTATCCTTCTGTCACACATCAGCCCTGACACCCGTCTCCACCCACTCCATCCTGCCTGCACCCTCTTCCTCACCTCTTTTCTACACGGTCCATTGCTTTGGATGGTTGACCCAAGACATTTGATGTTAATTTACTTCAATAAGTGACTAAATAAAAAAATGAATAAAATATGTTGGATCAATAGTTTCGTCTTTCAGTTTACTTTTGTAAAATAGTTGTCATTTATGATGAGGGTGGGCATATTTAGCTAAAGGGAAATGCGATGATTTTTAATATCATTTTCATGCCATTTTGTATATATTTTGGGGATTTTTTCTCCCCAGTGTAGTCATATCCAACTCCAACCACTAGTCAGGACTCCCCCAATCACGCAATACCACCAGCACTAGAGGGGGAAAGCTAGCACAGGCTTCCTCCGAGTCATGTGAAGCACCACTGCATCATTTCAAGCTGCTGCTAATGCAACATCATTGAACAGCTAAACACGCTTGGAGGAGAACACTAACCTCCAGCTGTTATGTTACCTAATAGACACCTGCAGCGTCTAGCATCATGCTGACTGATGGGGGGAGAGGGAGGGCCATCCTCCTCACTCAGAGAGAGTGAGGCCAGATGATGACGTCAGATGGTTGCGCCAATCAAGAGCCAACTTGTTATGTAATTTTACAGTATTATTATAATTACATTATAATTTACAGTATAATTTACAGTAAAATCTCTGGGTCTCGCCTGTCCAGCCCACTCTAAAAGTTCTAGCCACACATCTGCTCATCATGTCAAAGCAGCGCGTGCATTAGTTACTTGTTACTACCCAAGACACGATGCAACGATTTGTGTTGCAACCTAATTTAGTAAACGAATAGCTTGAAACAGAATGGGGGCAGTCATGGAGATTGGCTGGAGGTTAGGGAACTGGCCTTGTGGTCACTGGTTTGATGCCCAGAGCCGACAGTCCATGACTGAGGTGTCCTTGAGCAAGACACCTAACCCCCAACCGCTCCCCGGGCGCCATAGATAGGGCTGCTCACTGCCCCCTAGTGTGTGTGTGTGTTCACTAGTGTGTATGTGGTGTTTCACTTCACGGAAGGGTTAAATGCAGAGGTGGAATTTCCCCATTGTGGGACTAATAAGGGTCACTTTTAAAAAAAAGAGCAGTGTTAACTAAAGGCGTATAAATGACTTTACACACAAACGTACTCAAAAACCAGACCCGCCCAGTTTCAGACCTGTAACTGTAGATCCCAGGACTAAAACACCCGCGATGTGTCAAGTGAAACAGTAACACCTTCCAGCGAGAGAGTTTGTTTGAATTGGCTTCCGAACACTTTCAGTGTTTACTGGCCTCCGACGTCCCGTTTTATTTGAAAGCTGGACCACCTTGTTCACCCTCATCCACTCCCAAGCATCTCTTGGCCTTCCAGACCGTTCCACCTTCCACAAATCCACTGCTATACAAGAAGAAAGAGCCAGAGGAGATTCATCAATGCCACGCGGCACCTTCAGACTAAACGATGCACACTGAAAGTGCGAGGGAGGGAATTCTGCTCTGATCTCTGGCCACCTGCTCTGATCTAAAGGCCCTGAGGATTCGCTTCATTTGGCCTCCATACAGAGTTTTTCCATTTTCTTTCTGTAAAGAAGACGCTGGATTATACAGGCTGCCTCCGACTTCGCCGTTCCTGCTTTAAAGAAGATCAGAGCTGAATTAAGCAAACCAGCGATGTTTACATCGGATCGGCGTCACTGAACATCTCATTTTCTTTCATCAAGTGCACAAACACAGGCTTTAAAGCAATAGTTTGGCCAGAAAACTCAAATACGGTTCCCACCTTACACCAAATGTCCAAGCTAATGTCTAATTAAAGCTTATACCCTGACAATCAGCACGCCTGCCTCACAAACGGTTATTTGCTAGTTTCCCTGAAATGGTTCTCTGCATGGCGAAACTGTTCTTCAGATGAATGAAGAATGTGTTGAATATGGCTCTGCAAAGAACCTTTGTGAACATGGTTGCATGTAGCACCAAAATGGGTTCTGCTATTGTTACGATGCCATGCTTGGACACCACAGAAGAACCCTTAGACTGCTACACAGCACCCTTTTCAAAAAGATTCCACAGAGAACCATATCCAACAAATACTCCACTGATCGAGGAACAGTTTCAGCACGCTAGGAACACTGTGAACAGGCAAATGGTCCTTTGGGTGTTCATGGTGCTACATTGCCTTTACTAAAGAACCCTTGCAGAACCCGTCTTTTTAAAGAGTGAAAAGAGAATGGAAATGGCTGTGGTGAACATGTATTTTCAGAAGAGGGAAGAACACAGGGTGACATACAAGAGTGGAGGGAGGTGCACACAGGTGGATTATATCCTTAGCAGGAGATGCCACCTAAAGGAGATGGGAGATTGTAAAGTGGTGCCAGGGGAAAGTGTAGCAAGGCAGCATAGGGTGGTTGTCTGTAGAATGAGGTTAGAAACAAAGAAGAGGAAGAGAGTGAAGACAGAGCCAAAGATTAGATGGTGGAAGCTGAAGGAGGAGGATGGTTGCAGGCAGTTCAGGGAGAAATTGCAACAGGCCCTTGGGGGCAGTGAGGAGCTACCTGAGGACTGGGAAACTACAGCTAAGACAAGGAAAGTTGGTGGTGGAATGAGGAAGTCCAGGAGAGTATTCAGAAGAAGAAGGCAGCTAAGAAAAAGTGGGATAACCAGAGAGATGAAGGAAGTAGGCAGGAGTTCTGTGAGGCTAGTCGCATAGCGAAAAGAATGGTGGCAAAGGCAAAGGCTCAGGCCTATGATGAGCTGTATGAGAGGCTGGACAGTAAAGAAGGAGTAAAGGACTTGTATCGCTTGGCTAAACAGAGAGATAGAGCTGGAAAGGATGTACAGCAGGTTAGGCTGATAAATGATAGAGAGGGAAATGTACTAGTGAGTGAACAGAGTGATGAGTAGATGGAAGGAGTACTTTGAAGAACTAATGAATGAGGAAAACGAGAGAGAGAGGAGGACAACGGGGGGGGGGGGATAGTGGATCAGGAAGTGCAGAGAATTGGGTCAACCATCCAGAGCAATGGACAGTGTAGAAAAGAGGTGAAGAAGAGGGTGCAGGCAGGATGGAGTGGGTGGAGACGGGTGTCAGGGCTGATGTGTGACAGAAGGATAGCAGCAAGAGTGAAAGGGAAGGTTTACAAGACAGTAGTGCGTCCTGCTATGATGTCTGGTTTGGAGACTGTGGCTCTGTCTAAAAGACAGGAGGCTGAGCTGGAGGTAGCGGAGATGAAGATGCTGAGATTTTCGTTGGGAGTGACCAGGATGGACAAGATTAGAAATGAGCAGATCAGAGGGACAGTGAAGGTGGAGCAGTTTGGAGATAAAGCCAGAGAGGCCAGGTTGAGATGGTTTGGACATGTGTTGAGGAGGAATAGTGGATATATTGGGCAAAGAATGTTGGAGATGGAGCTGCTGGGTAGAAGGAGAAGAGGTAGACCTCTGAGAAGGTTTATGGATGTAGTGAAGGTGGACATGGAGATGGTTGGTGTGAAAGTAGAGGAGGCAGTGGATAGGGCAAGATGGAGGCAGATGATCCGCTGTGGAGACCCCTAAAGGGAGCAGCCGAAAGAAGAAGAAGAAGAAGAAGAAGAAGTTAAATTTCAGTTTGTGAAAACTCTGTTAGATTTGCTCCAGTCAAATATTAAACATACTGATAAACAGTTGTTTGCTCTCTCCCTCTCTCTCTCTCTCTCTCTCTCTCCCTCTCTCTCTCTCTCTCTCTCTCTCTCTCTCTCTCTCTCTCTCCTTTCCTCTATATATCTCTCACATGCAGGTACTGTGTGGTTTGTTATGCTGTGTTTGTTCCCTTTATATAATGGCTGTTACCGAAGACCATTCAACACTGCAAGGCCTTTCTGTCCTTCTTTTCCTCTCCCTCCCTCTCTCTCTCTCTCTCTCTCTCTCTCTCTCTCTCTCTCTCTCTCTCTCTCTCTCTCTCTCTCGGCTGCATTTGTTAATTCTCCAATGGCCTCCAGCTCTGAATCAGACTGCTCCAGTAACTCAGCGCTGAAGAATAAGACTGAAAACAACCCCACAAAACTCCAGCAACACTGTATTTTCTACACTTTAAGTCTCACTGCTGTTTTTCATTTCTTTGTGCAAATGACCCAAAAAAGAATTAAAGACGCCCAGAAACTCAGCAAAAACCTAGAAAAGAGATAAAGCAAAAGGATGAACTCTCTCTCTCTCTCTCTCTCTCTCTCTCTCTCTCTCTCTCTGTTATTTTTAGCTCTGACAGTGTCAGTCTGTTGATAAGGTCACTGCCCCTCGGTGCTTTCCAGGTTTCTCTGGTAAACTCTGCTGCATTGTTTTGGGGCTCAGTCATGCAACCCAGCAGACACACGCAGCTCCAGCCCCAGTAAAACTCAATAAAAACTCAGTAAAAGGCAACAAAGCCTCAATAAATTGAGGCAAAACATTAAGGAAAACTCAGTAAGACACCCACATACTCAGCAACACTCAGTAAAAAGCTCTGTGAAAAGTCAGAAAAGACAGTAAAACCTCAGTAAAAGCTCTGTAAACACTCAGAAAAGACAGTAAAACCTCAGTAAATCTTTGTAAATGTTCAGCAATAGTTCAGTAAAACAACAAAAAGTTAAACTTCTGTACAAACCCACTGAAAACTCAGCAATACTTCTGCAAAACTAGTAAAAACACAAAAAGGTCAAAGACAATAAAACCATCAGTACAAAATCTGTAAAACCTCAGCAACAATTCAGTGAAACTAGTAAAAACAGCAAAAAAGATAGTAAAAACTTTGTAAAAACAGCATCGATTCACTGAAACCAGTAAAAACAACAAAAATTCAGGAATGAGTAAAACCTCCATAAACACTGTAAAAGCTCAGCAATAGTTCAGTAAAACTAGTAAAAACAACAAAAACTCAATAAAGACAGTAAAACCTCAGCAAATTATTTATTTAATTCAGCAAACTCAGCAAAAACTCCAAAAACACAGTAAAAACAGTAAAAACGCTGTACGGTCAGCAGTAAGTCTTTATGGCTGCCATTATGAATTTTATTTTATTGCCCCAAATGATACGCCAGCTCCTGTAGCTGCACTTAGCAGCCAAACTTCAATGGCCAGAATTATATGTAAATGTATGGCAGTGTGTTCTTATGTTACTATGTGTGCTGCTTTACAACTTTATGTCGGCAACAACGTGAGACGAAAACAGCCCAATGCATCATGTGAATATAATACATAAAAATAAAATATTCAATCCAGTTATTCTATACAAAATGTCTAATTAACAATATTGGTTGGCAGATTAACTCTGGCATCCGCTTCATAGCGCCCCCTTCTGTTAAAAGCCAAACTGAAACCAAAACTACAGCCTTGTGAAGCCAGTAAAAACTTCTCCAATGCTCTGGTGCCAGTAGCAGTCCACACACCTCGATCAGTTTATAAAGGCCTCCATAATAAACGGATGAGTTGAATCGTGTGCTTTGAACAGGAGAAACTCCGTGACGTGCGGCTTCTTCTTTACCCATAAACAGAGCGTGAAGCATGTGCTGGTTTTGTTTATGCGGATCTCCTGCTATAAAACGCTCCATAAAAGAAAAACAGCCTGTTCCTTTCTTCTGCCCCCGAGTGTATTGTGTGTGTGATGGTGGTGCTCTAATCCAGTTTTACAGTGTAGAGTAGTGGCCGGACCCTCAGGGCTCCAGTGGTGCTGTGAAAAGTGATAGGATTTTCTAGTGGGCTGGGGAAAAGGCAGGGGAAAGTAAGAAAGCACTCCAATCCTGGCAGCAGCGTTCCGGCAGAAAACTGTTCAGTAACAGTTTCATTAATATAGAGCCTGTCTTCTCTGTGCTGCTGTAACAGCCTCTACTCTTCTGGGAAGGCTCTATAGTTTATGCAGGAACATTGCTGTGAGGATTTAACTGCATTCAGCCACAAGAACAGGTGCTCAGTGTTTCATCACTCTAACTCATCCCAAAGGTGTTCAGTGGAGCTTCATCACTCTAACTCATCCCAAAGGTGTTCAGTGGAGCTTCATCACTGTGACGCATCTCAAAGGCGTTCAGTGGAGCTTCATCACTCTAACTCATCCCAAAGGTGTTCAGTGGAGCTTCATCACTGTGACGCATCTCAAAGGTGTTCAGTGGAGCTTCATCACTCTAACTCATCCCAAAGGTGTTCAGTGGAGCTTCATCACTGTGACGCATCTCAAAGGCGTTCAGTGGAGCTTCATCACTCTAACTCATCTCAAAGGCGTTCAGTGGAGCTTCATCACTCTAACTCATCTCAAAGGTGTTCAGTGGAGCTTCATCACTCTGACTCATCTCAAAGGGGTTTAATGGAGCTTCATCCTTCTGACTCATCCCAGAGGGGCTCAATGGAGCTTCATCACTCTGACTCATCTCAAAGGGGTTTAATGGAGCTTCATCCCTCTGACTCATCCCAGAGGGGCTCAATGGAGCTTCATCACTCTAACTCATCCCAAAGGTGTTCAGTGGAGCTTCATCACTCTGACTCATCCCAAAGGTGTTCAGTGGAGCTTCATCACTCTAACTCATCTCAAAGGTGTTCAGTGGAGCTTCTTCACTGTGACTCATCCCAAAGGTGTTCAATGGAGCTTCATCACTCTAACTCATCTCAAAAGTGTTCAGAGGAGCTTCATCACTCTAACTCATCCCAAAGGTGTTCAATGGAGCTTCATCACTCTAACTAATCTCAAAGGTGTTCAGAGGAGCTTCGTCACTCTAACTCACCCCAAAGGTGTTCAGTGGAGCGTCATCACTCTGACTCATCTCAAAGGGGTTTAATGGAGCTTCATCCCTCTGACTCATCCCAGAGGGGCTCAATGGAGCTTGATCCCTCTGACTCATCCCAAAGAGTTTCAATGGAGCTTCATCACTCTGACTTATCACAAAGGGGTTCAGTGGAGCTTCATCACTCTAACTCATCTCAAAGGTGTTCAGTGGAGCTTAATCACTCTGACTCATGCCAGAGAAGTTCAGTGGAGACTCATCTCAACTCATCTCAAACATGCATAATTGAGCTTGATCACTCCAACTCATCCTATAGTTGTTCACTGGAGCTTTAGCACCTCAACCCATCCCAACCATGCTCTCATTCTAAAGAAACTCCTCTAGATTAGAGAGGCTCAATCCTGGCTTCATGAGTCCAAATCATCTACAAGGTATTCAGTGGAATACCACTATTCGAACTATTTCCAAAGGAGCTTCATCACTCTGACTCATCCCAAAGATTAACTGTATGGATCCAAATCATGGATCTCCAACGCATCCCAAAGGTGTTCAGTGGAACTTCATCACTCTAACTCATCCCAAAGGTGTTCAGTGGAGGTTCATCACTCTGACTTCATCGCTCTACCACCCAAGAGAGGTGAGATCAGTACATTGGACCAAATACTTAGATGCCAAAGGTGATCTTACCTTGATTGGGTTGTTATATTAAAGCTAAACTCTGCAGGGTGGTAGATTTTCAGGACCACAATTGGGCACCTCTGCTGAAGCTGATGTTTGGTATTGCATATGGTAACTTATGGCCCAGGTGCGGCTACTCCATGCAGCCCTCCCACAGTCTCAAACTGGATGTAAGCGTCCAGCTCTCATCAACCTACAGATGTTAAAGGTTTATCTTTAGAGTGTTAACTTAAATATACACTGCTTTTGTATCTCTGTCCAAGGCATGAGTACATTTATTTAAAGACAGTTTAAATAAACCATTTTACTGTGGAACACTGGAGTTCTTCCACAGTCTGAGACTGAGTTTTTCCTTAGGTGGAGCACTGCTGTGATCGCTTACTTCAATCTCTCCCTCTCTCCCACTCTTTCTCTCTAATGCCTCACTCTGCCCCTTGCTGTCAGCTCTATGTTGTATGTGTGAGCTGCAGTACAGAACAAAGCCCAGGTCTGCATAAATAATGAATTATGAATCTATAGGCTGCCACCTTTCCGCACTAGATATGATTATTAATGAGTCTCTCTCTCGCTCTCTCTCTCTCCCTCTCCAATTATTTCCCTCATGTTCTCTGTTCTCTGTTCTGCTCTTTCCTGACATCTCCCAAGTCAAAACTTCAGAATTATACTTTTTTTTTTATTTAAAACACAAGCAGCATTGCACAATCGACAAACCAAAGTGCTCAAAATCACCTGAAGGCTCAATACGCAATGATGCCACAGCCATCCATAAGTCTGAGACAGCATAACTGTTACTCTCTCTAGGTCTCTCTCTCTGGGTGAGTAGGACAGCCCCTCCTTTACTGAATTAGCAGCTAGTTTTCTTCTCCAAGAGTGTTGAGCTTAGGCTCGCTTTGGCAGAAGTTTTAAAAGAGGTGGAGCCTCATGTGTCTCAGAGTAAGTAAACTTTATTTATATAGCACTTTTCTAAGACAGAGCTACCAAAGTGCTTCACAGTAAATAATTAAACACACACGGTTAATCACATTAGCTATGATTACAACTCAAAACAGCTAGTGAGGCTTTAGGTGCTTCTTAAAAGAAGATGTCGACTCTGATATCGAGAGGAAAATTTGGGAGCATATTGCTGTTGTCAGAAGAAAACATCATATATCCAAAATGACAACTGTGGCATGCGCCCGCTCCAGGGCCCCGACGATGAAGGCCGAGAGATCCGGCAGAAAGGCGGGGCCTGAACACCCAGTGGCGACACACCTTGGTGAGGACGCCGGGGAGAGAGCCGTGAGTGTGGAGGGGTGGAGCGCAAAGCCCAAGCTCCCCAGACGGACGCGAGTCATGAGAGTGACGGCAGGAGGTGGAGGGCGAAGACCCTGAGTGCCAACCACAAGAGGCACCAGAGCAAGGAGCGAATCCCAAGCTCCGCCGACCGGGCCCCTCATGCACCTCACCATCGACCCAGGCGGTTGAGCTGCCAGCTGGGGGTGGTGACAAAGAGGCGAGCTCTCGTTCCCTCTCGGCTCTGGTGCTCACGCTGCCCTTAATGAAAGCCAGCTGACTCTCATCTGGCAGGCAGACTGAGCGCCTTTAAAAGGATCTGAGAGGGACCAGAGAGGGAGAGGGACGAGCAGCAGCAGCAGAAGAAGAAGACTGAACAGCCGAAAAACTGAAAAGCTAGAGGTAGAGACTGAAAGGGCTAGCTAGCGTCGGCCACTGAAACATGGTCAGCTGAGCGTTGGTTGGTTTTGTTTGTTTACTTTCTGGGAAAATACAAGACATGGCTGCTACAGCGCTGAATCCTGTCTCCAGCGTCCTCCTTGAGCCCGGGGTAGCACATGCTGTGCCACAACTTTACAAGAAAAGGAAAAAAACGACTTTACTTTTAATGCAAGTCAGTGGACCCAGAGCTTTTTTCCAAGTAATTTTAGCCGTTTCTTTTGGTCCATTTATCATGAGATTTACACACAATGTAAATGGCATCAGGTATTTTCAAATTATGTCAAAAACTGAAAAATTACAAAAATGGAGATATGAGGTTTTCTTCCGACAGCAGTGATACATAGCAAACGCACAGTCTCCCAGTTTAGTTCTTGGAACAACGAGAAGCCCTTTATATCTGACTATGCACTAACTGTCTATACGTCCAATACACCTATAACACTTGCCTACGCACATCTTGTCTTCGTTCGACACCTGTACCTACTGACTATGAACATTTTGTCTGTCTTTTACTGTCTTTTGTCTTTGGACTGTTTACTACGCATCTTTTATTACTGCGCTGGAAAAGTAGCCCAATAGTGTTTTGGTACACTGTACTACCCTGTATTGTATAATGACAATAAAGTTGAGTTGAATTTAATTTAATTGAATTAGGGGATCTCAGCGACCTGGTCCTTGCACGAGAAACTAACAGTTCACAAATGCATTCAGGCGCTTCAACGTTAGAGCTTTAAAAGTAAGAACCAACATTTTAAAATCAATCCTGAATTTCACTGGCAACCAGTGAAGAGAGGCCAGCACTGGGCTGGTGTGCTCCCAGTGCTGATGTCCAATTTTCGTTACGAGCTGAGCAGCTGCATTTTGGACCAACTGAAGTCCTGTAGTATATATGGTGCTGCAATAGTCCAAACAAGATGAGACAAATTCCTGAATAATAAGCCCTGAAAAGACAATCTGTCCGATCTTTGCAATATTTCTTAGTTGGAAAAAATTACAGAAAGATACAACTGTGTATCATCTGCATAATAATGCAAAGAGATATTAAAACATCTGATTACAATTCCAAGAGCAAGCATAAAAAGTGAAAATAAAATGGGGCCAAAAATAGAACCCTGGGGTACCCCACATGTAAAATCAGCCACAGAAGATATCATATTTCCAACAGACACTGAACATTTTCTATTAGATGGATGAGAACAAATCCAATCCAGCGCAGTCTCTGATATGCCAACCCATTCACTAAGCCTGTTTTTCAAGACATCATGATCCACTGTATCAAAGGCTGCACTAGTTTCAAGCATCGCCAAAAGACATACCTCCCCAGAGTCGGAATGCATTAAAATATCATTTAAAATTCTCACAAGAGGTCTTTCTGTACTATGTTTACAGTGAAATCCAGATTTCCAAGCACACGCCAGCCTTCACACTCTCAACTTGCTAGTATCGTCTTATGAAGACATACACTGTAGCTAGCCAATGGGAATACTCATCCAAAGCCAGCAGCCTAATCACAGTCTGGAGGATGTTACGTTACATTAGACACTACCGAACACAACTTTTATCTCCATTTCTTATTCTTTTTTGTTTATTTGTTGTCATTTTGGAGACACAGTATTTCAGCATCAACAATTTGCATCTTATTGATACCAGATTGCAGCCATAGTAAGTATTAAAGGAGACATTCTGGGCAAAATGAACAAATTAATCATGTAGATTTGTACAGTGTACTGTTACTGTTGTAAACACTACAGTAAAGACTAGAAAAACCTCCTTCTGGTGTTGTATCTGGAAGGTGGGAAGAACATTTGAAGGGCTGTAATTGCTTTGATGTAGATTTTCAGGGACGGGCTGTTTGAAAAAAATGTTTCCATTAGCTGGTGAATGCAGCAGGATGGCGGAGAGATAATGCTAATTCTAGGTAGTCGAAATCTTCCCGCAATCTTGCCTTCAATTCATCACTACAAAGGTAAGAATGAATTACTCAAGCAACAGAAACAAGGAGAACAGGCCAAAAGCTCATGCTATCAAGGTACACTCTTCAAGAATGTGGTTCTGAAAGGGTAAAGGCAGTCGTTCTATACAGAACCATGAACACTCAAACAGTCATTTGCATGCGTAAATGGTTCTTTGCATGGTGAAATTGTTCTTCCAGTTGATGGAAAATGTGTTGCATGCGTTTCCATAGAGAGCTTTTTCGAAGCGTTCCGATATAGCACCAAAAAGGGTTCTTCTGTTGTAACGATGTCAAGCTTGGAAGAACAGAAGAACCCTTTTTGGCCGTTCACCACACATTCTTCATCAACCTGAAGGACCATGCAGAGAGGCCTTTAATCATACAAATGGTTCTTTGAGTGGTCATGGTTCTATATAGCAGCACTGTCTTTCATAAAGAACCACCGAAGATCGATCTTGTTTAAGAGCGTAGATACCTGACTATCTAGAACACTTTCCTCAGTTTGCCTTCTTTTCTCTACCTGAAAGGGTAGAGCTATATACCAATGCTCTAACTGTACACCAGAAAGGGAGGGGTTTCCGATAAAGTGGCCGGGCCGTGTAGTCTCAGAGTTCTTTGTGTTTACTGTGTTGAACAATGTCTATTTCTTTTTGACAAAGAAATTGTTTTGGGAATCTGAAAACAGATTCATGCAGACAGCTGCATGGTGGATATCTTGTCTTTGAGCGCTCCACCAGAGACCGCTTTAAACAGATGACCAGAAAATCCAGTGGTTGCCTCAGATTTTAACAAGTATTCGCGCTCCTGCGAATCCTCGGAGGGGAACAAGCCAGACATGCTCATTTATGAAAGATTACTAACGAAGGCTTGTCTAAAAAGGCTTCAGCAAATTACTCTGAACATGTAATGTTCTCAAGTGAGTCACATCGAGAGCGAGAGAGAGAGAATTGCTTTGGATGTTCCTCTGTGAAGCAGTGAACTGTATTTACTCTACTTATACTATTATGTATTATTATGTATTTACTCTATTATACCTACTTATGTAGGTATTGTGATATAAACCGAGTCTGTTCTACAGTTTCTCATTAGACTGAATGAATAACCGACTCTAAATGTAGGTATTGTGATATAAACCGAGTCCGTTCTACAGTTTCTCATTAGGCTGAATGAATAACCGACTCTAAATGTAGGTATTGTGATATAAACCGAGTCCGTTCTACAGTTTCTCATTAGGCTGAATGAATAACCGACTCTAAATGTAGGTATTGTGATATAAACCGAGTCCGTTCTACAGTTTCTCATTAGACTGAATGAATAACCGACTCTAAATGTAGGTATTGTGATATAAACCGAGTCCGTTCTACAGTTTCTCATTAGACTGAATGAATAACCGACTCTAAATGTAGGTATTGTGATATAAACCGAGTCCGTTCTACAGTTTCTCGTTAGACTGAATGAATAACCGACTCTAAATGTAGGTATTGTGATATAAACCGAGTCTGTTCTACAGTTTCTCATTAGGCTGAATGAATAACCGACTCTAAATGTAGGTATTGTGATATAAACCGAGTCCGTTCTACAGTTTCTCATTAGACTGAATGAATAACCGACTCTAAATGTAGGTATTGTGATATAAACCGAGTCTGTTCTACAGTTTCTCGTTAGACTGAATGAATAACCGACTCTAAATGTAGGTATTGTGATATAAACCGAGTCTGTTCTACAGTTTCTCATTAGGCTGAATGAATAACCGACTCTAAATGTAGGTATTGTGATATAAACCGAGTCCGTTCTACAGTTTCTCATTAGACTGAATGAATAACCGACTCTAAATGTAGGTATTGTGATATAAACCGAGTCCGTTCTACAGTTTCTCATTAGGCTGAATGAATAACCGACTCTAAATGTAGGTATTGTGATATAAACCGAGTCTGTTCTACAGTTTCTCATTAGGCTGAATGAATAACCGACTCTAAATGTAGGTATTGTGATATAAACCGAGTCCGTTCTACAGTTTCTCATTAGACTGAATGAATAACCGACTCTAAATGTAGGTATTGTGATATAAACCGAGTCTGTTCTACAGTTTCTCATTAGACTGAATGAATAACCGACTCTAAATGTAGGTATTGTGATATAAACCGAGTCTGTTCTACAGTTTCTCATTAGACTGAATGAATAACCGACTCTAAATGTAGGTATTGTGATATAAACCGAGTCTGTTCTACAGTTTCTCATTAGACTGAATGAATAACCGACTCTAAATGTAGGTATTGTGATATAAACCGAGTCTGTTCTACAGTTTCTCATTAGACTGAATGAATAACCGACTCTAAATGTAGGTATTGTGATATAAACCAAGTCCGTTCTACAGTTTCTCGTTAGGCTGAATGAATAACCGACTCTAAATGTAGGTATTGTGATATAAACCGAGTCTGTTCTACAGTTTCTCATTAGGCTGAATGAATAACCGACTCTAAATGTAGGTATTGTGATATAAACCGAGTCCGTTCTACAGTTTCTCATTAGGCTGAATGAATAACCGACTCTAACTGTAGGTATTGTGATATAAACCGAGTCCGTTCTACAGTTTCTTGTTAGGCTGAATGAATAACCGACTCTAAATGTAGGTATTGTGATATAAACCGAGTCCGTTCTACAGTTTCTCGTTAGACTGAATGAATAACCGACTCTAAATGTAGGTATTGTGATATAAACCGAGTCTGTTCTACAGTTTCTCATTAGGCTGAATGAATAACCGACTCTAAATGTAGGTATTGTGATATAAACCGAGTCTGTTCTACAGTTTCTCATTAGGCTGAATGAATAACCGACTCTAAATGTAGGTATTGTGATATAAACCGAGTCCGTTCTACAGTTTCTCATTAGACTGAATGAATAACCGACTCTAAATGTAGGTATTGTGATATAAACCGAGTCCGTTCTACAGTTTCTCATTAGACTGAATGAATAACCGACTCTAAATGTAGGTATTGTGATATAAACCGAGTCTGTTCTACAGTTTCTCATTAGGCTGAATGAATAACCGACTCTAAATGTAGGTATTGTGATATAAACCGAGTCCGTTCTACAGTTTCTCATTAGACTGAATGAATAACCGACTCTAAATGTAGGTATTGTGATATAAACCGAGTCTGTTCTACAGTTTCTCATTAGACTGAATGAATAACCGACTCTAAATGTAGGTATTGTGATATAAACCGAGTCCGTTCTACAGTTTCTCATTAGGCTGAATGAATAACCGACTCTAAATGTAGGTATTGTGATATAAACCGAGTCCGTTCTACAGTTTCTCATTAGGCTGAATGAATAACCGACTCTAAATGTAGGTATTGTGATATAAACCGAGTCCGTTCTACAGTTTCTCATTAGACTGAATGAATAACCGACTCTAAATGTAGGTATTGTGATATAAACCGAGTCTGTTCTACAGTTTCTCATTAGACTGAATGAATAACCGACTCTAAATGTAGGTATTGTGATATAAACCGAGTCCGTTCTACAGTTTCTCGTTAGACTGAATGAATAACCGACTCTAAATGTAGGTATTGTGATATAAACCGAGTCCGTTCTACAGTTTCTCATTAGACTGAATGAATAACCGACTCTAAATGTAGGTATTGTGATATAAACCGAGTCCGTTCTACAGTTTCTCATTAGACTGAATGAATAACCGACTCTAAATGTAGGTATTGTGATATAAACCGAGTCCGTTCTACAGTTTCTCATTAGGCTGAATGAATAACCGACTCTAAATGTAGGTATTGTGATATAAACCGAGTCCGTTCTACAGTTTCTCATTAGACTGAATGAATAACCGACTCTAAATGTAGGTATTGTGATATAAACCGAGTCCGTTCTACAGTTTCTCATTAGACTGAATGAATAACCGACTCTAAATGTAGGTATTGTGATATAAACCGAGTCCGTTCTACAGTTTCTCATTAGACTGAATGAATAACCGACTCTAAATGTAGGTATTGTGATATAAACCGAGTCCATTCTACAGTTTCTCATTAGGCTGAATGAATAACCGACTCTAAATGTAGGTATTGTGATATAAACCGAGTCCGTTCTACAGTTTCTCATTAGACTGAATGAATAACCGACTCTAAATGTAGGTATTGTGATATAAACCGAGTCCGTTCTACAGTTTCTCATTAGACTGAATGAATAACCGACTCTAAATGTAGGTATTGTGATATAAACCGAGTCCGTTCTACAGTTTCTCATTAGGCTGAATGAATAACCGACTCTAAATGTAGGTATTGTGATATAAACCGAGTCCGTTCTACATTTTCTCATTAGACTGAATGAATAACCGACTCTAAATGTAGGTATTGTGATATAAACCGAGTCCGTTCTACAGCTTCTCATTAGACTGAATGAATAACCGGCTCTAAATGTAGGTATTGTGATATAAACCGAGTCCGTTCTACAGTTTCTCATTAGGCTGAATGGGATATTTTCCCAGTGTTCTGTGAAGCTTGTCTTACATTGCAAGAGTGTCTAGGAAAGAATGTTTTTGTGGGCAGAGCATGGACAGATCAAAAGAGGCTACAGGGCAGGAATGCACAGAACTTTATACTCTAAGGTCTCCAACTCAGGACCTCAGAACACGGAACAGGCCTTTGGCTCAGTCAAGAGGACACGGTCGCCATGGCGACTCATAGCGACCCAGCCCTAATCTCTCCAAAGAGGGAGAGATGACTGCTACAGTATTATGGGCTCTTTACTGCAGGGAAGTGGATTCAGCAGCAGGAGATCCAAACCAATGCATTTTTGGGGGAAATTTTCTCAATTCTTTGGGATTTGACTCAGTATGTGTGGATAAGGATACTGGATTGGATGGAATGACTGCTGCTTCTTCTCCCCTAATCCCCTAATCTACCACTAGCAGAGCACACACACACACACACACACACACACACACACACACACACACACACACATACTGTAACCACAGTAGTTCAGGTCAGAGAACAAGAATTCATCATTCCCTATCATCATGGGAATGATACCTGCCGGTAATACTCTCTACTCACAGCTGGACACACATACCTACGGATATGCACTTGAATATGTAATATATGTATTATATACATGTATATATGTATATAATGTATATATGTCTCATGTAAATCGCTGCTGTTGGAACAAAACATTGCATCTTCATTAAGACTTCATAGGACATGGGAAAAAATTCTAAATTCTTAATGGAAGTAAATGGGGATATATATATATATAATTTCTGCTTTCGGATCAAAACCTCATATCTCCAAAATGGTAACTTTACAGGAGATGGGAAAAAAATCTACTTTACTTTCAATGTAAGTCAATGGAACCGGACATTTTGAGCTGTTTCTATTGGTCTGTTTATCATTAATTTTACACACAATGTAAATGAGCAATATGCATTTTCAAATTACGTCAAAAACCCGAAAAACAACAAAAATGGAGATGTGAGGTTTTGTTCCGACAGCAGTGATATATATGTGTATCTGTACTGATGAATATGTACAAATATGCGTAAGTATCTGCAAATAATCAGATTAATAATCCTAACTTTAATCTTAATCTCAGTTACCAAAGTGAAATGCTTTTGTCTTTATAAAAAGGAAAACACTTTTGTTTAAAAAAAAAAAACACTTTACCAAGTCAGGAGAGTTTTGCTGGAAAAGTATAAAAACAAAGGCACACACACACACACACACACACACACACACACACACACACACACACAGACAAATAAATAAATAAATGACCAACTCTGCTAACGATGTGTGTAGTGATTGTGAGAACACTTCGTTCAGCCCAGGGGAAGCGGAGTAGAGCTGAACTGAGCCAATTACACCACAAATTGGACTAATTTAATCCACAAATCTAATTTGTTAATGTGTCTGAAATGGAGCTGGAATGAATGACGACTGGAAGGGAACGCTGGCTGTGTCCTTTCCTTCCTTTTCTCTTCTTTTATCCCAGAACACAGTCTTGGCAATGACTTAGATGCAAAGCTAAAGCAGAGCAGAATAATTACTGTGTAATTCAGATACCGACACCATGGTGCACACAAACAGGGCTTCCACTTCCAAACTCTTTCGTCTGCCTCTGCTGCAGTGCATTCACAGCGTCTATGTAATAATCTACCCTCGTTTTAGAACTCAGGCTTTGTCCCCGACGCTTTCAATGTGAGCCACAGCTGGTGGGGAACTGTGTAAAAGTCCAGTTCTCCTCTTACTGACCTGCCCAGCTGACCTAATCCAGATAACAAAAATAATTAAATAACACAACAGACTGATCAAAGTACGACCACGCCACAGATATACGGATCAGAGGACTACACCTGTTTCCATGGTTACACTGCACCCCTTTCTGTGGTTGTGATAGGGATACACCCGTTTCCATGGTTACACTGCACCCCTTTCTGTGGTTGTGATGGGAATACACCCGTTTCCATGGTTACACTGCACCCCTTTCTGTGGTTGTGATGGGAATACACCCGTTTCTATGGTTACACTGCACCCCTTTCTGTTGTTGTGATAGGGATACACCCGTTTCCATGGTTACACTGCACCCCTTTCTGTGGTTGTGATGGGAATACACCCGTTTCTATGGTTACACTGCACCCCTTTCTGTTGTTGTGATAGGGATACACCCGTTTCCATGGTTACACTGCACCCCTTTCTGTTGTTGTGATAGGGATACACCCATTTCCATGGTTACACTGCACCCCTTTCTGTTGTTGTGATAGGGATACACCCGTTTCCATGGTTACACTGCACCCCTTTCTGTTGTTGTGATAGGGATACACCCATTTCCATGGTTACACTGCACCCCTTTCTGTTGTTGTGATAGGGATACACCCGTTTCCATGGTTACACTGCACCCCTTTCTGTTGTTGTGATAGGGATACACCCATTTCCATGGTTACACTGCACCCCTTTCTGTGGTTGTGATGGGAATACACCCGTTTCTATGGTTACACTGCCCCCCCCCTTTCTGTTGCTGTGATAGGGATACACCCATTTCTATGGTTGCACTGCACCCCTTTCTGTGGTTATGATAGCGATACATACATTTTGATATACTACATCCTTTTCCATGGTTATGCTACATATTTGTCCATGACTCTGTTATGCGTCCTCAGTTTCTATGGCAACACTACGCCTACTTCTATTGTTATAACAATTTTTACATTTATTTTAATTTACCTCTGTTACACTCTGTTACATCAGCTTCTGAGGTTACACTACACCCACTTCCATGTTTACATTAATGTCTATGGATACGCTACACCCATTGCCATAGTTACACTATATCATCTGTGGAAACCCTTTTCCATGTTCACACTGCAGCCATTACACTGATTTCCTTGGTTACACTGTTCCCGTTTCCATGGTTGTGCAGCATATCTGTACTTGGCTATGCTACTTGCATTTCTATGGTTACACTACACTGTAAAAAGTGGAACAGAGAAGAAGTTTATTTGAAGTATTTTTAAGGTTTAAACTGATGTAAAACTTATTCATTAAGTTATTAACCTATTCATTTCACCTTGCATCATTTCATTCCAAGTACGCATTTGAGTTGAATAAAACCAGTTAAAGTGCTTGTAGCCAAATTCAAAACTTCGTTTCTCCAAAATGGTCATTTTAGAGAAGGAAAAAACCTACTTTACTCTTAATGTAACCCAATGGAACCAGATGTTTTTCCAAGTCATTTTCAAGTCGTGCCCTGCGATGGACTGGCGACCTGTCCGGGGTGTATCCTGCCTTCCGCCCGAAGACTGCTGGGATAGGCTCCTGCTCCCCCCGCGACCCTGACGGAGAAGCGGCTTAGAAAATGGATGGATGGATGGGATGGATTTTCAAGTCGTTTCTTTTGGTCTGTCTACTATGAAATTTACACGCAGTGTAAAGCACAACAGGCATTTTCAAACTACGTCAAAAACCGAAAAAACAACAAAAATGGAGATACGAGGTTTTGTTGCGACAGCAGCCATTTGCATAGGCTGAACTGCAAACCATTTTTCGGTGTGAATAAGAAGACACACCACATTTCACCAAACCGCCACCCACTTCTGACACCAGCGCTGCACCCCTGGCAGCACATATGAATGAGAATGTGAACATGAATAAAGAAATAATGTCACAGTTTTAATGATCATATGATTAGGATCACATTAAGAGAAGATTTCTTTCCACGGTATTCAGCAGGGAGTCTGGAGTGTGAGGAGAAAAAAGAAGGGGAGAGAGAGGTAGATAGAGAGAGAGAGGTGTAATTGTGCATTCATGCATTAATAAAAAGGTCACATTGCAAACAGGTTTAAACCTAAACCCAAATTAATCTTTAAACGTCTACGCGACTACTTTGCATAACAATTAAGGAATCTTAAACAGGCACGCGTATTTGTACACACAGCCGAGTGTGTTGGGTCATGGATTGAATTCTTCCACACGGCTGATGTTTTATTGTCTGTTTCTTTCTCTGGCTGAGTGCACTGGGAATACGCTTCATTCAAAGGAAATTCCACCAATTTAAAAAAATTTCTGCTGAGATGTAAACAGAGCCGTTCAGAGTGGGTTGGTGGGAACCGCTCTGCTCTAGAGAAACTTACTGAGCACAACTGTTCACAGTGGTAGAGATAGGAACCAGACATCCACAAAATGGTTATGACTACAACCTGTTTTATGATAGAAGACACGTGCAGGTTCAGTGAAGGTTTGGGATAATAAATAAAATGTCTATATTTGTGTTGTAATCATGGCGACCCCTGGCTCCCATCACCACCACCGTAAAGAAATCTGAGTCAGTAAGTTTCTAAAGAATAAAGCATTGCAGAAGTTTTGGAATCCTCCTTTAAACCAGAGCAGGTGAACTTTCTGACCATAAAAAAACAAGAAGAAGAAGCATATGACTGTTATTATGTATGGAATTTCCCTGTGTAACCCCAGGAGGCCTAAACTGGACTGACTAGATCACAGCATAAACACTATGTACAATCTTCTATGCAATCTGAGTATTGAATAAGTGATATTACTAAAACACTGAATCTGAAGTGTTTTACAGGGTGAAACTGTCTAACCGCTCTAGCATGTGAGGGAGAGAGAGAGAGACAGAGAGAGAGAGAGACAGAGAGAGAGAGAGAGACAGAGAGAGAGAGAGAGAGACAGAGAGAGAGAGAGAGACAGAGAGAGACAGAGAGAGAGAGAGAGAGAGAGAGACAGAGACAGAGAGAGAGAGAGAGAGAGAGAGACAGAGAGAGAGAGAGAGAGAGAGAGAGACAGAGAGAGAGAGAGAGACAGAGAGAGAGAGAGAGACAGAGAGAGACAGAGAGAGAGAGAGAGAGAGACAG
>NC_051212.1:5613137-5655637 GCF_015220715.1 Pygocentrus nattereri
CTCATCCACTCATTCATTCAACATTACCTTATAACTCATTCACTCATTCATTCCACATTAATTAGGTAATCAATTAACCTCTTCAGCAAATGTGCATATAACTCTTCCACTCATTCATTAAGCAAATTAGCTTACAGCTCATTCATTCAATCATTCGTTCTTTCTTAATAGTAGCATACAGCTAATTAATTTATTCATTCATTAAGCATATTAGCATAACTGACTCACTCTTTCACTCACGCTGGCTCTCCGTCCTCTCCTGTCTTTCAACGTGTTCCCAGTTTGATCTTCTACCTCTTACCAGCTCTTAATCTGCTTAATCTCTTTCAGCAGGTGGGATTTGGCAACCCCCCCCACAGTGACCCCAAACACATCACACTTGCACATGCTCTCTCTCTCTCTCTCTCTCTCTCTCTCTCTCTCACACAGGCTAATTAAGCCAGTGAGTGGAGGCCTTAATTGATTTCCCAGCCACCATGGTTCAAGTGCTGAGGGCCTGAATGCTCATTTTGGTCTTAATTAATGATCTGCTCATTAGTACCTGTCTCATGAGGGTCGGGAATGTCGGGGGCAGGAGTGTCTAGCCTTCAGGCCTTTAGCTCATCAAACGTGATACAAAAAATGACAAGATATTTGTAAGACTGTAAGAAATGCTAAATATTTCTTTTTTTTTTATCAAAATTTATAGCACAAGAAAAACTAAAGCAACTAAAAAACAAACAAAATGGCCAAAATGTCTTAATTAAAGGAGCATTTTGGCCTGAAACTGGCATTTGATTAGTACCTAGAATGAATAAACCCCAGGGGGTGTAGCCTTTCCAGACAGCCTTTCCCCCCAGCATTGGAACAACCTTCCAGCCCGGGACTCGGACACAGCCACAGTCTTTAAGTCTAGGCCAGGGTTTGACAACACTTGACTATATTTGGCTACTGTTACAGCTCCACAGCTGAACTAGATCAGCAGGTAATAATAAAATAATCCTCCTTTACAGTGAAATAAAGCTCTGCTGCTCCTTCAACCCAGTTTAACAGTAAATGGTCTTAAACGCTTAAACATAAATCATTTAGAGACGAATGGAACTGAAAAGTCGCAAAGCTGAAGTTTCTCATTCAACCGCTTCTGCTTTGAATTTTCCCGTTCCACCTTAAACGGTGCAGCAGTTACATTCTGGCGCCTCAGGCACCATTTAAGGTGGAACGGGAAAATTCAAAGCAGAAGCTGGAGAATGAGAAGCGAATTCAGCCTCGCAAAAAGTCAAGACAGGAAACTGTTTTACTGTTACTGAAAAGTTTCCTGTCAGAGATGTGAGAAAAGCAGCTATAGCTAAAGAATAAAGCAGAGCGCAGTAAGTCTGAGTTTTTGTTTCGATTTTTCAGGCTATACTAGCAAACTGAGACATATTTACAGTCCGGGTGGTGAAATGGACACAAAATTTGGGGCAGCCGTGGGCTGGAGGTCAGGGAACCGGCCCTGTGACCGGAAGGTTGCCGGTTCGATCCCCAGGGCCGACAGTCCATGACTGAAGTGTCCTTGAGCAAGACACCTAACCCCCAATTGCTCCCCGGGTGCTGTAGATAGGGCTGCCCACCGCTCCGGGTAAGTGTGCTCACTGCCAACTAGTGTGTGTGTATTCACTAGTGTGTATGTGGTGTTTCACTTCACGGATGGGTTAAATGCGGAGGTGGAATTTCCCTGTTTGTGGGATCAAAAATAAATAAAAAAATAAATAAAATATTGTGGCTCTCAAGGTGGTTTGATCTGTGCTGAAAGGACAGGCTCCTCTCAACCTTTGGGTTGTCGACCTCTGGACTAGGTGAAAAATGCCAAACCAGCTTCTAAACAACCCCGTATATTTCTTATATATATACAAGTTATATGCTACTATATGAAATAGGAATGGACTGGCCACCTGTCCAGGGTGTATCCTGCCTTCCGCCCGAAGACTGCTGGGATAGGCTCCAGCACCCCCCCACGACCCTGACGGAGAAGCGGCTAAGAAAATGGATGGATGGATGGATGAAATAGGAATTTTCTAGTTCTAATCCTAACCCTGTTCTTAGCCTCAGGAACCACACATTAATTGGTCCTAATAAATGAGCATGCAGCTTCTGTAAAAATGCACTTTTAAAAGGCAGGAGAGTTCTGCTGAGTCTGTACGAACGTTACGAGGCTTTACCCCCAAACCATCAAACTACAAAACTACTGCACTCATTTCTAACCAATCGAACCCTGAACTTCATTTCAATTTGCCTTCGCTTTTTGAATTAAAGTCTTTGATCCACAGTCAGTTCTTTCAAAATAGGGCACAGTCTATTCCTCACACACGCACACAAAACATGCCAATGGTAGTTTTTCCGGGATATGGAGGACAAAATATGCCAAGGATGTTTTAATAAGTGTGGAATGACCGTAAAGTATCAGCAGTGCTTCCCACAAACAGGCTATAGTCGGGCAGCCCCACTATAGGGTGTTCTGACAGCCATCCAAGTATATCTGATCAAGTTTTAACATTCATAACTGCCACTGTGTGGGGAATTATAACAAATCCCACAATATTTGTGTTTATTAAGTATTAACGAGGACAGACTTCGTGTAGCCTCCGCCTCAGATGTTCTGCCCACATAGAAAAGGGGGGTCTGACGTCTTTTTCACCCTTCAGCTGCCTTCTGACAGTACGTTTAAAACAATTCCTCTCGCTCAGCTTAAGACCTGAAGGTAACTGATTTCAGGGCTTATTTTTTGAGTTCACTCAACTCAAAAATTCTCCTGGGTTTTTCAGTTCTGCATTCCCAGCTATAAGTGATGATGTAATACAGGATACAGACCTCCAATATGCTATTCCATAATGCACCTGGGTGGGCATTAGTTTGAAAAAAGGCTGAATCTGTAACGAGGCAAAGCCTGGATGCTGTGGAGGCCTTGACAGAGCAGTGCAGGAGGGATAAACTGGACTCAATGCCAGTCGTTCAGTGCACCGTACATTAATGCAGCTCTGGAGAACTTTCAGGGCCATATTCACCAAAGAAGCACGCAACACCTTTGGTGCAGGGGAAAATATAATTGTTCAGTGGTCCCTCTACCATTAAACAGGCCAGGGGGGCTCACACTAACGTACCACCTGGCTAGGATGAGATAAGATATTAAGACATAACCAGTAGGCCAGTGTTTTATGTGGTTTCCTCTCATTTCTCGGCTGAAATCAAAATCCAAAATCCTCCATCGATTTTTTTGTGTGTAAAGATGCATTAAATTCAGATTCCCAGATCTGATTCGACGTAATCCTGGATACAGCTCTATCAAATAGTATCTGCTCTTGCATTCTAGCCTCTGCTCACAGTAGGTCTTAATCATTTCTAGAGCTTTTTTTTTTTGTTTTGCAAACTGAAATATTAGTTTGCAGCGGTTTTATTGCAATATGGTCTTGTACCCCTGAATAAGAAGCAAACGTGCAGTCATAAAAGTCTTTCTGGCCTTTCTTACAGACCCACCAGTCTGAACAGTATTTAGTGTGAGTTTAAGCAACTATTAGCACTATTCTCACATATTCTTCTATAGTCATACTGTATATCGCTCGTATCTCCAAAATGGGAACTTTACAGGAGAAGGAAAAAACTTACTTTACTTTTAATGGAAGTCAATGGAACCAGAATGTTTTCCAAGTCATTTTTTGACCATTTAGTTTGGTCCATCCTTCATGAAATTTACACTGAATATAAAGACCAACAGGCATTTTCAAACTATGTCAAAAACTGAAAATCGACAAAAATGGAGATACAAGAAAATTTGGTCCGACAACAGCAATATGCAAATTATCCTCTGGCCCAGTTTGTACTGTAAAGCATTCGGCTGCACATGTACTCTTTTGATATAAATTAGTTGATTATAAATTACCTCAGAGCACTTTACTAGGAGCCCTGCCAGCCAATCATAGTCCATAAACACATGCAGATGTGGCCAGCATTTTCAGGTGGTGTGATTTCAGTGATTCTGACTGTGACGTGCTTGTTGGTGTCAGATGAGCTGGTTTGAGCACTATAATAACTGCCGATCTCCTGGGATTTTCACACACAGAGTCTCTGGAGTTCCTCAGAATGGAGCAATAAAGAAAAAACATCTGAGCAGCAGTTCTACAGACAGAAATGCCTGGTTGATGAGAGAGGTCAGCAGAGAATGGCCGGACTGTTTCGAGCTGTAAGAAAGCCTACAGTAACTCAGATGACCACGCTGTGCAACTGTGTTGAGCAGAAAAGCATCTCAGAATAAACAACACATCAAACCTTGAGGTGGATGGGCTACAACACCAGAAGATCACACAGGGTTACACTTCTGTCAGAAGCTGAAGGCTGGAAAAACACAGCCTGGTCTGATTAACCTCGATCGCTGCTGAGGCTCACAGATGGTAGGGCCAAAATCTGGGGGCAACAGCATGTATCCGTGGGCCCAGCCTGCCTTGTGTGAACAGTCGTCTCAAACTGGTCTCATGAATATGAGTTCAGTGTTTTTAGTGGCCTTTCCAGTCACTGGAACTGAATCCAGTAGAGAACATATGGGATGTGGTAGAGGAAGAGATCTGCAGCAAAGAAAATCTGCAGGAATTCAATGATGCAATCACATCAACACGGAGCAGATTCTGAAAGGAATGTTTCTGACATCTTGTGGAATCAATGCCATGACGAATTGAGGCTGTTTGGACAGCAAAGGGGCCCTACCCAGTATTCATATTGTGCTCCTAATAAAGTGTATATACACCAATAAGGCGTAACATTATGACCACCTCCACTGTCCATCTTATCAGCTCCACTTACTGTATAGCTGCTCTCTGTAGTTCTACAGTTACAGACTGTAGTCCATCTGTTTCTCTGATACTCTGTTACCCTGTTCTTCAGTGGTCAGGACCCCCATGGACCCTCACAGAGCAGGTACTATTTGGGTGGTGGATCATTCTCAGCACTGCAGTAACACTGATGTGGTGGTGGTGTGTTAGTATGTTGTGCTGGTGCAGGTGGATCAGACACAGCAGTGCTGCTGGAGTTTTTAAACACTGTGTCCACTCACTGTCCACTCTATTAGACACTCCTACCTCATCGGTCCACCTTGTAGATGTAAAGTCAGAGACGACAGCTCATCGGCTGCTGCACAGTTTGTGTTGGTCATCCTCTAGTCCTTCATCAGTGGTCACAGGACGCTGCCCACAGGACGCTGCCCACAGGACGCTGTTGGCTGAATATTTTTGGTTGGTGGACAATTCTCAGTCCAGCAGTAACGCTGAGTCCTGACCTCTGAAGAACAGGGTAACAGAGTATCAGAGAAACAGATGGACTACAGTCTGTAACTGTAGAACTACAGAGAGCAGCTATACAGTAAGTGGAGCTGATAAAGTGGACAGTGAGCGCAGAAACGAGGAGGTGGTCAGAATGTTACGCCTGACCGGTGTAAGCATTTTATTAAAGAACTCTTGAAGAACCTTTCCTAAAATGTGTCGCTCTGTGGTCTGAAGTGCCCTATTATTGTGTCCTAAACTCAAAAGTTTATACTAATGTAAGGCTGTCCATGAATCTCAGCATCTAGCTTGACTATGGGTGACACAATTGGTTACTATGTCACACATCAACAATCTGACTGGTCAGCAATCAGCTAATTTGCATACAATTTGTCCAGAGCATCACCTCCAGAGTGAGATGAGGTTCAGTAGCTTGGCGTCCGTGTCCTGAACGTTTTTTAAATGATGTTTTTTTCCCCCTCTGCTGCGTCCGTCTGCTTCGGAGGACTCGTGTCCCACGAGGCCGGCGGACACGGCGGGGAAGTATCTGTCTTTTGTGGGACTCTATAAATAGTGGGTGATAATGTACGCTGTGTATGGAAGACGTGCGTGACATAAATAGGTTACTGAGGTCTGCTAACTGTCCTGCTGTTTGATATTCACCCCTCCGCTGTTGTGTGTTATTATGGGGTGTTAATGAGCGCCGCACGCTTGTCATCCGGATTCTCCGGGGATCGCTCTCGTGCCTTTCCGTCTGGGTCAGACAAAAGCATCAAATTCTATTTCCATAAATTAACACGATCAACGCAGCGCAGGCTGTCTTACTGTACGGCTGCACCTCAATCTCAACCTCTCTCTCTCTCTCTCTCTCTCTCTCTCTCTGGCACTCAGCTTCAACAGTGGGAAGTACAGTAGTGTTACAGTCATAGTTCAGCCCAAATTAGTCGCCTCAGTTGAGTTTTTCAAAATTTGGGTTCTTTTTGGAACAAAAAGTGGCTTCGTTCCAAAGACCTGTTGCAGGCACCTTTGGTCAGAGTGCCTGGGGTGGCTTTTGCCCAAACATGTTTTGGCTGACTGACTACATTTGGGATGAAGAGAAAACCGGATACACTTGAGTTTTCACTGAAAGATCACTTTGAAGGCACGGCAGACAAACATAAGGACAAACATGTCCAGCAGGGCAGAACAAATGCAGAGGAACAAAACAGTGAGGGTCTATGGGACGGCCTTTAAAAGGCCTGTAAGAGTGCGTTTATGCTTGTAGTTCGGTTCTCTTGGTCAAGACCAAAGCAGAAATATGGGATTTTAAGTTAAGTGATGCTTTTCTAATCCCACAAACGGGGAAATTCCACCTCCGCATTTAACCTATCCGTGAAGTGAAACACCACATACACACTAGTGAGCACACACACACACACACACACACACATACACACTAGTGAGCACACACACACACACACCCACACACTAGTGTATTTGCGCTTCTTTCGTTTTGACATGTTACGTTTTTATACACACAGAAACCAAAAGGAACGACAGATTTCTCAAAATGTAGGAGGAAAAATTCGGATATTAGACTCTGAAATGTAGTGGAGTGTGACTCTTGTTTGTTTATGTAATATTAGCTCGTTATTAATCAGGCTGTCATATTTTCAATCTTAGCAAATACATCAGTCACTGTTACTCAACACTCAACATGAAAACAACATTAACTAATGCAGCTCTTACTTGGTTACTTAACATTACGCTCTTAAAAAAGGGAACAGTTCTATTTAGAACCATTTGCATGATTAAATCATTCTTTGTGTTGTATGTGGTTCTGGATAGAACCTTTTTGAAAATGGTTCTAAATAGCACCAAAGCAGATTCATCTACTCATATGAGGTCAAGCTTGGTAAAATAGAAGAACCCTTCTTGGTGCTACATACAACCATTTTCAAAAAGGTTCTATACAGAACCATGCACGACACATTCTTCATCAATCTGAAGAAGAATTATTAATAATAATAATAATAACATGAATAATAATAAGAATAATAAGAATAGCGTCGCTGCCTCGTTCTAATAAACCGCAACTTATCACCTGCGCTCCCTCAGGAACCTGCCCGCATTAGCTTGTGGTCCAGCAGGCTGAGTGGACGGATGAAAACGGGGGCCGGTCAGCGCTCTGCCTGCAGGCCATCACTTATTAAAGGTTAATTAACAACACCGGGCTAATAAAACAGCCGACACTCATATCCACACAACAGGAGCTGCACTGCGCTGGACTGTGGGGTCAGAGGTTAATACAACTCACTGCCGCAGCTCTGACTGAATAAAAACCTGTGCGGGTGTGTTTCCGTGTTGGCATTTATCCCTTTGTGGGGACTGATTCAGGAATCATGTGATCAAAGGAGACGAGATTAAACAGCAGGAACAGCCTCGCTTTCATTTCGGCCTTAAAGGATTAAAGGCCAGTGGACAGGTTCGGTAAAGTGAACGGAATATTAGGGGTTCACGCACAAGCACACACACACACACACACACACACACACACACACACACACAGACAGACACAGACACACACACACACACACACACACACACACACAGAGACAGACACAGACACACACACACACACACAGACAGACACAGACACACACACACACACACACACACACACAGACAGACACAGACACACACACACACACACAGAGACAGACACAGACACACACACACACACACACACACAGAGACAGACACACACACACACACACACACACACAGAGACAGACACAGACACACACACACACACACACACACAGACAGACACAGACACACACACACACACACAGAGACAGACACAGACACACACACACACACACACACACACAGAGACAGACACAGACACACACACACACACACACACACACAGAGACAGACACACACACACACAAACACACACACAGAGACAGACACAGACACACACACACACAGAGACAGACACAGACACAGACACACACACACAGAGACAGACACACACACACACACACACACACACAGAGACACACACACACACACACACACAGAGACACACACACACACACACACACAGAGACACACTATGAGAAGTCCTATATGCAGGCTTACGGTCGCCACGGTGATCATTAAGGAGGATAAAATGAGTGGTTACTGACAGACAGATCGGTCACGAACCTTTAGAGCTTTTCTCTCTCAGACGAGACGACTGGACCTGTCAATCAAGCGCACACTTAAACACCACGGCAAGGTCAGCGTTCAACACTCTCAGCAATACACAATTATGAAGAAAAGTAGACTGTAAATATATATATATATATATATATTACAGACTTATTATAATACACTTATCAAGTCATTTCAGACCGTTTATTTTGGTCCACTCATCATGAAATTTACACACAATATAAAGGACGAAAGGTTTTTTCAAATTATATCAAAAAACTGCCAAACGACAAAAACGGAGACACAAGGTTTTGTTCCAAAAGCATCATATATATAAATATGAGAGAGAGAGAGAGAGAGAGAGAGAGTGTGTGTGTGTGTGTGTGTGTGTGTGTGTGTGTGTGTGTGTGTGTGTGTGTGTGTGTGCAGGGCTATTTAACAACTTTTTTCTGTTGATTAATCTATGAACTATTTTACCTATTAGTTTTATTATAACACCTCAGGTGCCAGAATGAAACTCCTGCACCATTTAAGTTGGAATGGGAAAATTCAAACTGATGAATAGGAAGTGACTTATTCAATATCCACTTTGAATAATTCATAGTACATACTGAGTAATTCATAGTGGATACTGAGTAATTCATAGTATATAGTGAATAATTCATAGTAGATACTGAGTAATTCATAGTAGATACTGAGTAATTCATAGTAGATACTGAGTAATTCATAGTAGATACTGAATAATTCATAGTAGATACTGAGTAATTCATAGTAGATACTGAGTAATTCATAGTGGATACTGAGTAATTCATAGTAGATACTGAGTAATTCATAGTATATAGTGAATAATTCATAGTAGATACTGAGTAATTCATAGTAGATACTGAATAATTCATAGTAGATACTGAGTAATTCATAGTATATAGTGAATAATTCATAGTAGATACTGAGTAATTCATAGTAGATACTGAGTAATTCATAGTGGATACTGAGTAATTCATAGTAGATACTGAGTAATTCATAGTAGATACTGAGTAATTCATAATATACTGAGTAATTCATAGTGGATACTGAGTAATTCATAGTAGATACTGAGTAATTCATAGTAGATACTGAGTAATTCATAGTAGATACTGAGTAATTCATAGTGGATACTGAGTAATTCATAGTAGATACTGAGTAATTCATAGTATATACTGAGTAATTCATAGTGGATACTGAATAATTCATAGTAGATACTGAGTAATTCATAGTAGATACTGAGTAATTCATAGTATATAGTGAATAATTCATAGTAATTACTGAATAATTTATAGTAGATACTGAATAATTCATAGTAGATACTGAGTAATTCATAGTAAATACTCAGTAATTCATAGTAGATACTGAATAATTCATAGTAATTACTGAATAATTCATAGTAATTACTGAATAATTCATAGTAGATACTGAGTAATTCATAGTAGATACTGAGTAATTCATAGTATATAGTGAATAATTCATAGTAATTACTGAATAATTTATAGTAGATACTGAATAATTCATAGTAGATACTGAGTAATTCATAGTAAATACTCAGTAATTCATAGTAGATACTGAATAATTCATAGTAATTACTGAATAATTCATAGTAATTACTGAATAATTCATAGTAGATACTGAATAAAACACTAACAATGTCCTGCTAAAAGCACCAGCTTAGCGTCTGTCACTTCACAGTGAAGTGAATCAGAGAAACTTCACCTCACTCGTTCCGCAGAAACACTGGCTCATATAACCTGCATTTAACACCACAGACCAGATAAGCAGGAGGTTAAATAAAACCCTTCCTATAGACCAGCGAACTGTGAGTCATTCCAATGTGAGCAGCTTGATAAACCTCAAAAAAGGACAAGTTTCAGAAGAAAAGCAGGAAAAGATGTGGGCAGCAGAAACAGCAGCTGATCTCCAGCGATCCGTGAAAAGAGCAGATAGAGAAACATCAGACGTTTCCTCAATCACCCCTGAATCCGTTCGCAGATAACTGCTAGCCTGAGGTTTGAGGAGAACGGATTTTATTTTTCCAGGATAGAGATCATCTCCGCAATTCCAAAGCCTTCAGGAAGCCTGGATCTCCTACAAATTTCACTGCAGGAGTGGAGAAAGCTGCTCAGACTGCTTACGCCACCATGCATGAAGGAAAGATCCCGCTAAATCCTGTCTTTTCGCCTATCAATCTTCAGCTAGAAGAATATGACAGGCTTGGATTTGAAATACAATCTCCTCCACAAACAGCAGAGATAAATCCATAGCTACGGCTCTGTTTGTCGAGGTAATTGTAGCGGCTCGGGAATCGAGGCCTGTGGGGGTGTCTGGAGCTCAGAGAGTCCAGAAGAATGTGGATCAGCTGAAATTCGGGCTAAGAGGTTCAAGATACTGAACACTAAAGAATTCACTCCATATTGGACAAAAGTTTGTGGACAGCCCTCCTAATTACTGGGTTCAGGTGTTTCACCCACACTGACAAACACTGGCAGTAGAGGGTCGTACTGATGAGCTCAGCGACTTTAAACATGGCACTGTCACAGGACGCCACCTCTCACACCTCCAACGTGTCCTGGGTCTTCCCCGGGGTCTCCTCCCCGTCGGACATGTCTGGAACACCTCCCTAGGGAGGCGTCCAGAGAGGTGACAGTCCAGTGTATGTGTGATGTAAGACTGGTCATTTTCAGCACTGATACTCAACTAGATAAACCTAAAAATAACCAAAATTCTTCAACTTGCCTTATTTTATCGCACAGCATCGGACAGTAAACTAACGAAGCTGAAAAAATAATAATAATGATAATAATAACTAGCTTTTCATCGTCAAACTCAAAGAGCCGAAACCTGAAGCTGTCAAAACAAAGAGCCCGTGGTGTTTCGCTAATAATTTCTCTCTTTCGCCCACTACAGAGAGAGAGGGCTGCGGGAAAGTGGTTCTCCTCCTCAGTCAATTAATTAGTGCCGTTAATTAGCGGGTACACCTGGGTACGTGTGTGCGCTCGGGGCTGACAGTAATTAAACTCGAGTGACAGTAATGGAGTGTGATATCAACCTTAAAAACACATACACACTGAGGGGTGGAGAGATTTATAGACTTTACTCCGCCCACACTGCTGCACGACCACAGCTCTCTCTCTCTCCCCCACATATTCATGTTATGCAAAAGTTTGGGCGCCGGTGGTCAAAATCCGTGTTGTTGTTTATTTTCTAAGTGAAAATAAGTGACAACATCGCCCACAGACAATTTAAATGAGGCATTTTTCTGCACATTTGTAGAGCAGAATTTCTACTTAATCCACACAGTCGCTCTGACAGACTGTAATACACTACAGGAAGCGTAGGGGGCGATACGGCTTCTACTGTATCATTTAAAAAGCTCTATAATGTTCATATGATCCACACAGTCACTCTGACAGACTGTAATACACTACAGGAAGCGTAGGGGGCGATACGGCTTCTACTGTTTCATTTAAAAAAGCTCTATAATGTTCATATGATCCACACAGTCGCTCTGACAGACTGTAATACACTACAGGAAGCGTAGGGGGCGATACGGCTTCTACTGTTTCATTTAAAAAGCTCTATAATGTTCATATGATCCACACAGTCACTCTGACAGACTGTAATACACTACAGGAAGCGTAGGGGGCGATACGGCTTCTACTGTTTCATTTAAAAAAGCTCTATAATGTTCATATGATCCACACAGTCGCTCTGACAGACTGTAATACACTACAGGAAGCGTAGGGGGCGATACGGCTTCTACTGTTTCATTTAAAAAAGCTCTATAATGTTCATATGATCCACACAGTCGCTCTGACAGACTGTAATACACTACAGGAAGCGTAGGGGGTGATACGGCTTCTACTGTTTCATTTAAAAAGCTCTATAATGTTCATATGATCCACACAGTCACTCTGACAGACTGTAATACACTACAGGAAGCGTAGGGGGCGATACGGCTTCTACTGTATCATTTAAAAAGCTCTATAATGTTCATATGATCCTCACAGTCACTCTGACAGACTGTAATACACTACAGGAAGCGTAGGGGGCGATACGGCTTCTACTGTTTCATTTAAAAAGCTCTATAATGTTCATATGATCCACACAGTCGCTCTGACAGACTGTAATACACTACAGGAAGCGTAGGGGGCGATACGGCTTCTACTGTTTCATTTAAAAAGCTCTATAATGTTCATATGATCCACACAGTCACTCTGACAGACTGTAATACACTACAGGAAGCGTAGGGGGCGATACGGCTTCTACTGTTTCATTTAAAAAAGCTCTATAATGTTCATATGATCCACACAGTCGCTCTGACAGACTGTAATACACTACAGGAAGCGTAGGGGGCGATACGGCTTCTACTGTATCATTTAAAAAGCTCTATAATGTTCATATGATCCACACAGTCACTCTGACAGACTGTAATACACTACAGGAAGCGTAGGGGGCGATACGGCTTCTACTGTATCATTTAAAAAGCTCTATAATGTTCATATGATCCACACAGTCACTATGCCAGACTGTAATACACAAAATATGAAATATAAAATGTAAATTGTGCCATAACCTTTGCACATATTTGCCTTATTTTATATATTCTTTTTCCCCAATATGTTAAATTCAGCAAATAAATGGTAAAAGTCTATTAAAATGTGGAAGTGTGTTCTCTGTAGAGAACTTATTTTAACTCAGAAAATCAAATAAAACTTGGAGTGTGCATTTTGCATACAACTGCACACGGGATACGAATATGGATATGTGCACCCACCCAAGTATATTTCTATCCATTCCTAATCTGTCCCCCTCTCTCTATTGCTCTCTCTTTATATTCGGTTGTAAAGGCCATTCTGCTGTTGTTCGCTCTGCTTAACTGGGGACTCCCGAACTGTTCCAGCGTTTAACATGCAGAGAGCGAAACTCAGCCTCCGTCGGGCTTTCACACCAAAACGCAACACAATGACAACCAATCAGCACCCAAACCAACCGTGAACACACAAACACTCACAGAGTTTCAGCCTGCAGGGAAACCTTACAGCGGTACGAACTCACAGCTTCCTCCACGAGGTACACAGAGCCAGCGATTACAGCAGCACTCGTATTCACAACAGAGCCTTTCGCTCAGATTCTTCTGGAGAGATCTGCGTTATCTGCATTATCATGATCACCTATGTCTTGTTCGCAACTAACAATAAAATACGAGAACTAGTTTAAATACAACACCTTCATTTCACTAAAATCATCCAGCCTTTTCCACAGGCCTGCACTCCAAGAAACTGTTGTTTGACTCAGAAATAAGAAATATGGTGACATATAAATAAATAAATAAATAAATAAATAAATAATGTTGTCTTTACGTATCTGGTTTACATACAGTGGGCAAAAATGAATGGCAGTACATTTCAATGAATGAAAACTGTTCACGTTGATTCAAAGAGAACCCCGTTCCAATGGAACTGGAATAAATTGCCCTGAAATGTTTTCATTTTCGTTCCACCAGCAGATAAACAAGACGGACTCTGTTTGATGGAATTGAAGTGTCTGGCATAAGTGAATTAAGTCAATTCTGCAAGTAATGTTTTGAGTGTAGACGACCCTGAGAGTTTAAACGCAATGTGGTCAGCTTGGCTACGTTTGCGGCCTAACGTCATGTGAATAACACAACTTTCAGCAGCGTTCCTTTCTTCCTTCTTAACCCCTTAAATGGCTACAAAGCTTTACTACACACTTATTTAACCTAAGAATAGCTCAACTACTTTGCACTGGAGTCCCTGTAGTTGCGGAATAATAAGCCTTAGTGTGTAATAAGTGTTGAAAAGCCATTTGCTGCCTGGGATGGTCAGTGCATAGTTCTCTCACAACATTTAGCTGTGAGTTTAAACTGTTTTGGTCTAAAGTTTTTCCTCTGTAACTTATAATGGTTAGAATGATCTTCACTGAGATTAAATAAAAGCATTAGCTTCTTTTCTCAGGAGCCATAAAATGCAATTTCCCCTTGTTTTGATCGAGGTCCCCTGGTGGTACTGTGCATTTTCTTTCTTCAGCAATGCCGGTGGAACATATTTCAATGGAAATGTGTGTCATTCACAACACTAGAAGAGCTGATATGATCGAACACTGTAGTTATCACTTAACTATATTAACTATCACATAATTGCAATGTGCAAACTGTCTTTTCTTTTTCCTTGCTTGCAGCTATTAATGTACAACCTTAAACTGGCCGAAGTGGCTGAAACCCTCCTTATAACTTAAGTGGGCGGGGCTAAACTGCTTTAGGCTAAATAGGTGGATACAGTTAATATGCTGGTTTTCATGACATCACAAAAACAAGAAATTCAAAATGGACCATTTTCGAGGCGTAGTTCTAAGGAGACAACAAATCAGAGGCGTTCCAATAAAAAAGTCAAACAAGCGTTTACTACTGGATTCACTATCCAGAGGTTTCGTCAAAAAACAGACAAAGGTCAGATCCGAAAGTGGCAAAATATACAAGCAGAAAAATGTAACACAAATCAGATCAGGCAGACAAAATCCAAAACAGGGCCAGGCAAAAGGCAAAGTCAAAAATACAGAAGATATGTCAGAACCAGAATCCAACAACCAAAACACAAGACAGACCACTCAGCAGCTCTGAAACAGAAGCATCACCTCGCACTGAGCTAACCTAAAGCCCAGGCTTACATGCTAACTGAACTAATCACATGACATACAAACGCAGGTGAAACAATTAAAAAATCTTGCGAGGCAGATCTCTGATACCCAGAAGTTGTGCCAAATATAAACAGGATCCAGAAATGCTGCCACCTTCTCTGGGCCTGAGCTCTTTAAAGATGGTGCAGTGAGGGGTGGTGATGTGTTCTGTGGTCTGATGAATCAATACTTTAAATTCTTTTAGGAAATCATGGACGCTGTGTCCTCCGGGCTGAAGACCACTCAGCTTCTTATCAGTGCACAGTTCAAAAGCCAGTATTCATGATGGTTTAGGGGGGAATTAGTGCACATGGCATGGGTGATGTACGCATCTGTGAAGGGACCATTAATACTGAATGATATATACATGTGTTGGCAACATCTGCTGCCATCCAGACGACGTCTTTTTCAGGGAAAGCCTTGATTATTTCAGCAAGACGATGTCAAACCACATTCTGCGTGTGTTACAACAGCATTGCTCTGCATTAAAATAGTCTGTGTGCTAAACTGACCTGCCTGCAGTCCAGATCTGTCAACACTGAAAACATTTGGCACATTATAAAATGTAAAATACAACAAATGAGACCCCAAACTGTTGAGCAGCTGAAATGCTATGTTAAGTAAGAACAGCAAAACATTTCACTTTCAAAACTGCAGCAGCGTCTCCTCAGTTCCCAAACACATACAGAGTGCTGTTAAAGAAGAGGAGAGGAAGCACAGCGGTAAACAGACCCCCGTCCCAACTTTTCTGGAACACGTTGTTGGCATTAAATACAAAATGAGCGTACATTTTTAAAAAAACAATCAAATGTCTCAGTTTCAACAAGTTATATGTTGTCTTTGTAGCATTTGTCTTATCTAAAAAATATAGTTTACATGATTCACGCATCATTGCATTCTATTTGGAGATGGTTTGTACATGAACTGGGAAGTAAATGTACATTTTGAAATGTTTACAATATTTACATACTGCAAGTCTTATTTAAATCAAGTGGGGAAGTTTTAGTTTTACATGATATTCATGACATTTCATCAAAATATGAGAATAAACAGCACCTTTCCAAAGCCTGGAGCTCCAAGGCTCATTTGCTTTACAAAGCTGCAACAAGAGAGAACAGAGCCCACCAATGAAGCACAGCAACAGGAATAAAAGAAAAGAACCACAAGGGGAATTAAACAAGGAGAACAATGCAAACCCAGAGAAGTAAAATAAACAGAGCAAAACCAAACAAAACTGCAGCATGCAACACTCACAAAGCCGCAGAAGAAAATACAGACTGAACAGAGAAGGTCTGAAGGTCTTGGGTTGGAACATGAAAGACGGCAAGCTGAGACCACAAGGTGCGATTATTTTCAACTGCAAGTGGAAAATACTATGAAAATGTTGTTTATGAATACAGGCATTTTTATAGACTGAAACAAGGAAAAAATAAAGCTGAAATAAAAGTTGCATTAACAACCTTTGCAACGCTCAAATATATCTTTTCCACATTACTAGTACATTTATGGTTCACACTGCAGCCCCACTGTGAAGAAAAACATTAAAAATGTATTTAGATCTTAGATGTTTTGAAGGATTATGTTATAATCTCTTTAAACCCAAGACAATAACAGAAATAGTAATAAGCTAAATATATACAAGGTCATTCATTTATAGGGTTTTTTCTAGTGGGAGGTGTCTGTCCCAAACACTAAGCCCTAAATTTACACTCATGGAAATAATACTCACATTTATTTAATTTTCAAAAGATCTTTCCTTTTAAAGTGATGCGGAAAGATTTACATTTATCATTCGTTTCATTTAAAAAAAAAAAAAAAAACTTTCCAAAACATGCTGTCCCATGTTTTCATGTCTCTACCAAAACACAGAATTTTTGTCTGTGGGCGGAGACTTGTTTTGGCCACGCCCCTACATTTTAGAGCCTGCATCCCTGTCCCTGAACACATGGCGAGCAGTTAGATCCCATTGATTTGAACTAACTGTGTCCCAAAGTCTGAAAATCAGTGTGGAACATTAAGAATCGTCACTACAGAAACACAGTTTTGCATTTTAATGAAATATATGATGATTTTCTGTGTGAACAGCTGTTTACAGCTGTGTTTGCTGGTCATGTACTGACTAGCGTTTTTGAGTTCTGCTGATTGAGTTCTTCGTATTAATAAAAGAAACTTACTTAAGATACAGGGTCACTCAAAGCAAAAGGCTTTTAGTCCAAAGTTCAAGTTGGTTAAAAGCCCCAAATGGGTTTTCAAATCTGATTTTTTTTAATGAAACTTATGATAAATCAAAATCTTTTAACTTCACTTTAAAAGAAAGATCAAGAAGCAAAATACACAATAATGTAACAATTATTTTTCCAAGTGTAAATGTAGGGTTTAGGGTTTGGGAAAGACACCTTCCAATAGACAAAACCCTATAAATCATCCTTTATAATATTGCTTATTTATAATAAGATATATTGCTGTTGTTGGAACAAAACCTTGTATCTCCAAAGTGGTAACTTTACAGGAGAAGGAAAAAACCTGCTTTACTTTTAATGTAAGTCAATGGAACCAGAAGTTTTTCCAAGTCGCTTTGGGCCGTTTCTCTTGGCCCATTCATCATGAAATTTCACACACGATGTACAAAACAACAGGCATTTTCAAATTATGTCAAAAACTGAAAAATGTCAAAAATGGAGATACAAGGTTTTGTTCCGACAGCAGTGTTATGTCTAGCTTATTACTATCTCTATTAATGCCGTGGGTTTAAATAAATCCTAACACAGTTCTACTAAATACCTAAAATCTGAATGCTTAATATGTTAGAAAGGCCCTTAACCGAAACTACAGAGGACCAAAAAAACTGCCGTCTTAACATGAAAAGATATTAAATTTGCATATCCACTTGGCACCGAACTCGCAGACTGACTCTTCTCAGTTCTGGAAGAGGAGATGGACGTGTTTTATTCTGCCCATCCCTCATATTTGGACATAAACTCTGCGTGATAGAGGATTTCAGATGGAGCTCGGCTGGATACGCCCACCTTATCTGTCCTTCAACAACAGTGAAGAAACCCTCATAAGTATAAATAAGGAGCAATGAATCGTTACATGAAAACAAGTGCAGATTTAGAGGAGAAAGCGTCCTGCAGGAATTCAAAGGGAACAAAGCTCCACAATGGGATTTAGCCAGAAAGGCGCGATTTGATTTCCCTCCTTTTCTCCGAGGCTTTTATCAGCAGGATTCCCCTGCAGTCAGTCAGAGCAGCGCCAGATCCACCCACACACACACACACACACACACTCTTGCATCACACACACCTTCCTCACAGGAATAGAAGCGCTGTTGGCAGCTGTTGGCTCAGAAGCTCCCTGAGAGTCGTGCGGTTCGGCCGTTTCCACATGCTAAGCCGCGTGCAGCTAACTATTCTTAGCCCGATGAAGATCGGCGCTCTTCGTGGAAATTCGCAGTCCGGCCTCAGGCCACAGCAAAGCCTCCTCACGGCTTCCCGATTGTGAGATTCACCTCTCAGGACGTTGAGCAGCACGAAAACAGAAATCTGGGGGAGTAGCGTAGCGCTAGCGCTTGTGTTAGCATTAGCGCAATGCAAAGTTTTAAAGTCAACGTGAATCAGCGATCAGACCGCATCTTTATTCCTTAACGTGACGTGTTTCCGAGTGAAACCCAGGCGGAAAATATCTGGACGGGACATGATTTTAAAAAAAAAAGCATTAAATTGAATTAATACCAGAGACACGTTTCCCAGGTGGCTGCGATGGCTTGCATTACAATGAAAATGTGCTAACTTGCTAACTCTGCCCATGAGTCCTGGTGAAATCGGTGAAATCCGTATGGGCTTCACGCTGGACACCGAAAGACAGGAGACAAAGAACAGTCCGAAAGCTCAGCTAACTCACTAACCATAAACTGTAAAGACACAGAATGAAAGATATATACTCTCCGGAGCGCCACACACTGATATACAGCAGAAAGCTGTAGATTACTGGCAGGTTTGGTGACCATGAAGTGACCTGCACATAGCCAATGAGCTAACACTGCAGGTAGCAAGCGTGCTAACTCCTCAACCATAAAATCCACACAGCCGCCCACGCGTTGATTTATAGCCCACGTTTCATGACGCGCTCACTGCTCTACGCGATTTGGATTGCTGAAAGATATTTTTCAGACTTTCTGTATAACGAAATGGTTGAGATGTAAACAGAGTCCTTCAGAACGGTTTGGTGTGAAACGATCTGTTCTATAGTAACTGAACTCAGAGGTGGTGCCTGGAACCAAACGTCTGAAGAGTTTAATGTCTCTAAACGCTACATGGTGGAGAGATACTGTACATGCAGGATGTTTTAAGGCAAAATAATCCCCAAGTAAAACTTATTATTCCAGATTTTCCACTATTTTCCCATCATCAACATTCCATATAAGCTCAGAAGACTCGTGAGTAGTCGTGAGTAGGTGTTATCTGTGTTGTAGTCATGGCGACGTCTGGTTCCCATCACCACCACTGTAAAGACATCTGAACCATTTCACACCGAACCCGTTCTGAATTTCTCTGTTTACATCTCAAACACTGAATTATGCAAAAAAAAACAATCTATGGAATTGACATTTTGGACCGATCATTTGCAGAAGCACCACATCAGTTGTGTTACAGCAGTAAAACATGAAACTACACAGTGTTTGATGAAGCTGCACAACTCCACAGGACTTCAGCAGAAAAGTCCTGTCTCCATATGGCCAGACGGTGCCAACATTCCTGATCTAATAGCCCCAGAAAGCCCAGCGAAACTTTATATTAAAGTCCATTAATGATGTTTAAGGGGCTTCATGCTTGCTGAATGCTGATGAAGTGTTGACAGAGAATTGCAAGTTCATTCTAACAACCTCAGTTACCTGCCCAGGTGTGTCAACACCTTCTAAAACTGATGACCCTGGGGCAGGGGCCCTCAGTGCAGCCAATATATGCACATAACCAATGAGGAAGGCCTGAAAAACAGTGTTTACAGAGACAAACCCCGAACCTGAACTGACCCAAACCGACTGGTACAGCTATATTTAAACCCTGAACAGAGATGGAAAATCATAGCAACAGTTGCACAGAGCTTTGCTTTCTTACAAACCGCTTGAGTTGATCGACTGAAAACAAACTACAAAAACAGCAGCAGACAGCAATACTCAGGGGTCCAAGCACCAATCCGCTCAAACAGGTCTAATGTGCCTAACTTGGGTCTTTTCCCAGACAGAAGATAAAGGACAAGGGAGCGAGAGTTTATCTAAAGTCCTCCATATGTCATCATTATTGATCAGGGGCCTTCGATTAAGACATTTTGTACAAATCCTCCTTTTTACCCTGATATTTTAAGATGCAGGCTTTGAACAAGTAAGTCAAATGCAGAGTCATGGAGAGTCATATTTCCGACATAACTTGTAATCGCAAAGTTGTTCAGCTTAAAAAACCTGAATGACATGAGACTTCTTATTAGTCCACAGGAAACAGGAAATAAATGCAATTAGATTTTAAACGAGTTTAAGTCACCCCTCTGCACTGCAGCACCCTTGAAGGCCAATCTGGATGAAGTTTCGGACGCTTCACATGAATCTAATTTCATACAAGTGCTTTAAATTTTGAGATGAAAAAGCTGCTTTTCAGTCTTAGTCATTTAATTCAGAAAAACCTGGACTCAAAATAGTGTGTATGGAGTTAATGCAAATTAAAAATAGAACTATAATCATACATGACACAATCATGTTCCCTAACTAAAGGCACTGAAGATGAACCCTTGAGGTTACCAACATAGTGAGTGTTGAAAGGTACAGCTTTCAGGAAATCAGTCCTGAAAAAACAAAAAACCCAAACTGATACTGTTTGTGGAAAACATCCCAAACCCAGCCTTTAACCTGATTTTTGTCAGGCTTCATCTGGCTCACATACCCACAAGGCTTTGAGAACAGAGCATGGCACATAAAGCTGGGTGTAAAAGTCCAATTTTAAACCAATCCTAAAAAAAAAAATCACAACCTGCAAAAAATTTCCAGGTCAGAACGAATTCCAATGCAGATGATCTGATAGTTTGAGAGCGGAAACAAGCTGTAGCCCTCTGATGGGAGTTCTGCGGAGATCAGAGGCCTTACAATCTTTCTAACCCAAAATGTTGACCATTCCTGTAGTCATGTTCATAACTAGCATGAAGACACTGAGGTCCATGTTAGTTTTGGATTCAGAGTGGAAACAGCAATGAGATGACCAATCGGCAGTGACTGTTCTCAGCTGACCTCAGAACATGTGTGGTTTAACCATAGACTCAACAGCCTGCTCTTTACAAGACACTACACTAATGATAACCACCCAGAGTGGCTTTTGCTTCATGTGATGTACAGGTGTGCAATAAAAACATATAAATATATATTTGGACTATAGTCCAAAATCCAGCCTCGGGGCAAAATGCAACCTGCGGGCAGGTTTTAATTGGCCCGTGGCTTCTGTTTTAGAGCGTGCTATAAATATCCCACTTTAAATGGTTTGAATAATTTTAAAATCATTTTTCAACTGTCAGTTATCTTAAAATAGTACGATCTGGCCGTTTTTTTTTTTTAAAGTTTAGACACCCCCGCTATAGGCTAACCTACAATATAAATATCACTGATTAGTTATCTAGCATTTAATACATTATGGTTGTAAAAAAAGTCCTATGAATTATTTTTTCTTTGGTAACACTGCTAACTAAATCAGCTGCTCAGTTTAGATCAACAGCTCCACAGTTATCTATACTAGCAATCACATGAGAAATTAATGGTAGTTCAAAGATGCTGGGCTACCAAAGCAAATCTTTCTTTGCGGGAGGGAACTTTCTGACTGAGAGCCAGGAATAACAAACGATTCTCATGTTAAATGAGCCAAATAAAAAAAAGATTAACATTAAATGGTGAAGCAAATAACAAAAAATGGACTGAGAAAAATTATAAATGTTGCAAGACCCCAAACATTATTTGATAAGATGCCACTTCCTTTTTCAATTTACATGCATTTTAATCGTCTTTCATTTTTTAAATGAAAAAAAAAACAGCTAATTTGATCAAATCACATCATTATTTTTATCTTACATTTCCACTTTTTATGACTTTTACTGACTATGTTTTCACATGTAATTCAAATGCATTTTACCAACTCACTTTCCATTCCTTAATGTTAATTCCAGCTCTCACATACGCCTGGCTTAAGGGGACAATAACGCTGCTAGACAAAGTCACATGAAACGCACTGCAGGAGCCTTTCTGGAGGAGCCAGAATCACAAACATACATTCACAAAGCCTGGGGAACAGAGAGCCGCTGTGGTAGGCAAAGGTGCACTGGCTGAGACTGCTGACGGTTGTTTTTGAAAGCAACAGCTGCAGTCAAAACACTAAGTCTGTACATAAACACACGCATGTCTGTATTTGGCCATCTGACCTCGAGTTGATCCTCCGGATTAACCTCTCACCCTCTCACTGTGCTTTCAAGAAGGCGTTTCAATCTTAGTCACATTCCAGATGCAGTAACGTCTGCCAGACTGCAGTCCAGAGATACACTATATACAAGTGTTCATGCTGTATGCAAAGTGCAGCTGAAATTATTAGTCAACAAAGTGGATTATGAGTTGAGAACATAGACAATGAAACAATATTGATATTTCACGTTGATTATAAAAAGATCGGTTACTCTGACAGACTGTAATACACTACAGGAAGCGTAGGGGGCGATACGGCTTCTACTGTTTCATTTAAAAAGCTCTATAATGTTCATATGATCCACACAGTCGCTCTGACAGACTGTAATACACTACAGGAAGCGTAGGGGGCGATACGGCTTCTACTGTTTCATTTAAAAAGCTCTATAATGTTCATATGATCCACACAGTCGCTCTGACAGACTGTAATACACTACAGGAAGCGTAGGGGGCGATACGGCTTCTACTGTTTCATTTAAAAAGCTCTATAATGTTCATATGATCCACACAGTCGCTCTGACAGACTGTAATACACTACAGGAAGCGTAGGGGGCGATACGGCTTCTACTGTTTCATTTAAAAAGCTCTATAATGTTCATATGATCCACACAGTCGCTCTGACAGACTGTAATACACTACAGGAAGCGTAGGGGGCGATATGGCTTCTACTGTTTCATTTAAGAAGAAGATATCTAACAAACTATTTTTTACTCCCACATGAAACAGACTTACGAAGGTCCTATAATACACAAGGCTTATCAAACAGAGTAAAAGACCTTTCGTAGACAAACAGCACACTCCTAAAATCACAACAAAACACCAGAGAAAGGTTTGTTTGTCTAGGACTATAAAAAGCTCATTACCCACTTTTTTCAGGAGAGACAGGGCTGAGTGTACACAAACGACTTTTCTTTTGAAGAGCAAAATGCTTTGTTCGAGAAGTTACAAGTGCACAATTACGAGAATGCAGTGTGCAAATACAGAAGACAACAAAAGATCAAAACACACACACACAGTACACTACAGGCTACTGGTGTCTTTGCATGATTATGCTGCTGTGCACCCCGAACCTTAACCCCAGCAACCAGTAGATCAGCTCTGGCCTCTTTCAGCTTTGATAGAATCTACAGTTTCTGGAGACAAAGGTATTGTGGAGAGCAGCCAAATGTCCCCACAACTACTCAGTGTTCATGGTTTGGCATTCTAGGGGGATTCGGTCCCCATAAATAGACAAATACACACACTTTATACACAAACACATAAGAACCGGTTGTGCCTGTTTCTGTGGGCCCCCTATCAAAGGTGAATGAGCGAGAACACCTGTCCCATCTCTTTGATAAATAGCACGATAAGGAACCGTCCAGGTACCTGAAACATACACTCTGCTCTGTGTCTCTGGCTGCCTGAGCATTAGAGGATCCTGAGGTCAGCTATACAAGGCCCACAGCTAGAGCTTGAAAGAGGGTCACAGCTAGAGCTTGAAAGGTCTGTCTGAGCCAGACAGGTTCTCAGGTTCAACTAGTTTTGGATAATTTCTAAAGTGTTTGTCAGACTCAGGTTGGGTTCAAATTTCTTATGTTTAACAGACTTTGGCCTGCATTTACCCCATGACTTCACTTTTACTTCATTCTGCCTCCATACTTGAAGAACCTTAAAGGGGCTCCCAAGCGACGCAACCGTCTAAGTGTTGGCTCTGTCATCAGGAGATTGTAAGTTCGATCCCTGGTGATGCTGCAGCCGTGGCCAGAAGTCCAAGTGAGCAGTTGGCCTTGCTCTCTCTGAGAGGGTAGGGTGGCTCTTTCCTTCTCCCCATCACTCAACACGATGCTAGTCAATGCAGGTATATGTAAGCTGTAAGACGTTGCGCGAGCGGCAGGTTGATAAGATGCAGGGGCGTTTCACAGGTCTTGGAGGAAGCCTGTGCTAGCCTTCGCCCTCCTAGCAACGGTGGCATCGTGTGATTGGGGGAGTCTGAATTAGTAGGCTGGAATTGGATATGGCTAAATTAGGGAGAAAATTGGGGGAAAATAATTAAAAAGTTTTAATCTTAACTTGTGACAGCATGAGAACAACACATTGAGGGTATTTTCACACTTGTCCCGAATATTTGAGTCCATACCCAGGACTGATTCTGGGCTCACTGTCACTGGTTTGCTTTCACATAAGTGAACTAGGCTACTTTTTAAATCTAGTTTATCTGTGATCTATCGTTTTGGCTACAGTCATGTTAAGATTATAAGAATTATGCCAGTTCCTCTCAGTCTCCTCTCCTCATGCTCTTAGAGAGGTTCTCTTTTTGAGTTTTGGTTCCTCTCAGTCTCCTCTCCTCATGCTCTTAGAGAGGTTCTCCTTTTGAGTACTGGTTCCTCTCAGTAGACCTTTCTCATGTTCTTAGCGAGGTTCTCCTTTTGAGTTTTGGTTCCTCTCAGTGTTCCTTCTTCATGCTCTTAGAGGTTCTCCTTTTGAGTCTTGGTTCCTCTCAGTAGTCCTTTCTCATGTTCTTAGAGAGGTTCTCCTTTTGAATCTTGTTTCTTCTCAGTGGTTCTTCTTCATGCTCTTGGAGCGGTTCTCTTTTTGAGTTTTGGTTCCTCTCTGTGTTCCTTCCTCAATCTCTTTGATAGGGTCTCCTTTTGAGTCTTGATTCCTCTCAGTAGTCCTCATGTTCTTAGAGAGGTACTCCTATTGAGTCTTGGTTCTTCTCTGCGGTTCTTCTTCATGCTCTTAGAAAGGTACTTCTTCTGAGTATCGGCTCATGGCAGTGGTTCTTCCTCATACTCTTAGAGAGGTTCTCCTTTGGAGAGCGTTAGGAATCTCTAAGGATGAACCTGAACTGCAGTGAATCCCATCCTCTGTGATTCAGACTGAGGCTTTCAGTGAGACACTACAGTAAGATGCATCTCACATAAGGAACCTTGTTTATAGCTCATATTGTGTTGATTTTCATCACCTGCTCTGATATTGCTGTTCCAATTTGTGACTTACGTGAATAAAAGCATCCAATGAAATGGATATTTTTTAAGTTCAAGTACAAAGACAAATGAATAAAGACAGAGAAACAGATCCTGATGCAAGGATGCAGATGACTGAAAGGAGATGATGTCTAACAGCTGAGATTTCTGCATAGACAGATAAAAACAGATAAAAAGAGATTTCCACAAACCAGCAGAGCCTGAGGGCAGAGCAGGAGAGAAAAGAAGCCAGCAGGGTTCCGAATGAAACAGAGAGAGAGAGAGAGAGAGAGAGAGAGAGAGAGAGAGAAAGAGAGAGAGACTGATACGATGGCCCCAGGGAAACTGAATTGTACAATTCAGCCAGGAAATAAAAGCTGGAGAGAGAGAGAAAGTGAAGGAGATAGAGAGGGGAAAGGAAAAGAGAGAGGATAGAGAGACAGGGTGAAAAAAAAGGGAGTGAAAGAACTGAGCAAGAGAGAGACAAAAGAGAGACATCTGTATGTACCTATATATATACATATACTGTTGTCAGAAGAAAACCTTGTATCTCATGACAGCTTTACAGGAGAAAGAAAAACCTACTTTACTCTTAATGTAAGTCAATGGAACCAGACATACAGGACAAAACTTTGAATCTCCATTCTCCATTTCTGTTGTTTTTCAGTTTTCAATGTAAATCGAAAGTGCCTGTTGTGTGAAAATTTCACGGTGAATGGACCAAAAGAAATGGCACAAAATCACTTAGAAAATGTCTGGTTCCATTCACTTGCATTAAAACTAAAGTAGGTGTTTTGCTTATCTTATTTTGGGGATACAAGGTTTTCTTCCGACAACAGCGATATACATGACAAAGACAGGGGGTAGAAGACAGAAAGAAAGAGCAAAAACAGAGAGACAGTAAGAATAGAGAGTGTGATAGTAGAGAAGAACAAAAATCATTTGGAAATAAGAGGGCATGTCAGCGAGTGAGGGCAGGGGGATTAGTGAAGCTGAACAGAGAGAAATGCCTGTGATTACAGCAGAGACAGTGAGGCTTCATCATAGCATGAGCATCTGACCGTGCAGTAGAACGTGGAGTCTGAACATCGTCTCTCCTTCAGAGGCCTTTCTGCTTCCTGGGGTTTCCGTTTGTTTATTTGATGGTCGTTAATGATGCCTTTAGAGGGCGGCGCTGAGCGACGTTTGTTTATTTGCTGTTTGTTAATGACGTCTTTAGAGGGCGGAGCTGAGCGGCGTTTGTTTATTTGATGGTTGTTAATGACGTCTTTAGAGGGCGGAGCTGAGCGGCGTTTGTTTATTTGATGGTTGTTAATGACGTCTTTAGAGGGCGGAGCTGAGCAGCGTTTGTTTATTTGATGGTTGTTAATGACGTCTTTAGAGGGCGGCGCTGAGCGACGTTTGTTTATTTGCTGTTTGTTAATGACGTCTTTAGAGGGCGGAGCTGAGGGGCGTTTGTTTATTTGATGGTTGTTAATGACGCCTTTAGAGGGCGGAGCTGAGCAGCGTTTGTTTATTTGATGATTGTTAATGACGCCTTTAGAGGGCGGAGCTAAGCGACGTTTGTTTATTTGCTGTTTGTTAATGACGCCTTTAGAGGGCGGAGCTGAGCGGCGTTTGTTTATTTGATGGTCGTTAATGACGCCTTTAGAGGGCGGAGCTGAGCAGCGTTTGTTTATTTGATGATTGTTAATGACGCCTTTAGAGGGCGGAGCTAAGCGACGTTTGTTTATTTGCTGTTTGTTAATGACGTCTTTAGAGGGCGGAGCTGAGGGGCGTTTGTTTATTTGATGGTTGTTAATGACGCCTTTAGAGGGCGGAGCTGAGCAGCGTTTGTTTATTTGATGGTCGTTAATGACGTCTTTAGAGGGCGGAGCTGAGCGGCGTTTGTTTATTTGATGGTTGTTAAGGACGTCTTTAGAGGGCGGAGCTGAGCGGCGTTTGTTTATTTGATGGTTGTTAATGACGTCTTTAGAGGGCGGAGCTGAGCGGCGTTTGTTTATTTGATGGTTGTTAATGACGTCTTTAGAGGGCGGAGCTGAGCGGCGTTTGTTTATTTGATGGTCGTTAATAACGCCTTTAGAGGGCGGAGCTGAGGGGCGTTTGTTTATTTGATGGTTGTTAATGACGCCTTTAGAGGACGGAGCTGAGCGGCGTTTGTTTATTTGATGGTCGTTAATGACGTCTTTAGAGGGCGGAGCTGAGCGGCGTTTGTTTATTTGATGGTCGTTAATGACGCCTTTAGAGGGTGGAGCTGAGCGGCGTTTGTTTATTTGATGGTTGTTAATGACGCCTTTAGAGGGCGGAGCTGAGCGGCGTTTGTTTATTTGATGGTTGTTAATGACGCCTTTAGAGGGCGGCGCTGAGCAGCGTTTGTTTATTTGATGGTTGTTAATGACGTCTTTAGAGGGCGGAGCTGAGCGGCGTTTGTTTATTTGATGGTTGTTAATGACGTCTTTAGAGGGCGGAGCTGAGCAGCGTTTGTTTATTTGATGGTTGTTAATGACGTCTTTAGAGGGCGGCGCTGAGCGACGTTTGTTTATTTGCTGTTTGTTAATGACGTCTTTAGAGGGCGGAGCTGAGGGGCGTTTGTTTATTTGATGGTTGTTAATGACGCCTTTAGAGGGCGGAGCTGAGCAGCGTTTGTTTATTTGATGATTGTTAATGACGCCTTTAGAGGGCGGAGCTAAGCGACGTTTGTTTATTTGCTGTTTGTTAATGACGCCTTTAGAGGGCGGAGCTGAGCGGCGTTTGTTTATTTGATGGTCGTTAATGACGCCTTTAGAGGGCGGAGCTGAGCAGCGTTTGTTTATTTGATGATTGTTAATGACGCCTTTAGAGGGCGGAGCTAAGCGACGTTTGTTTATTTGCTGTTTGTTAATGACGTCTTTAGAGGGCGGAGCTGAGGGGCGTTTGTTTATTTGATGGTTGTTAATGACGCCTTTAGAGGGCGGAGCTGAGCAGCGTTTGTTTATTTGATGGTCGTTAATGACGTCTTTAGAGGGCGGAGCTGAGCGGCGTTTGTTTATTTGATGGTTGTTAAGGACGTCTTTAGAGGGCGGAGCTGAGCGGCGTTTGTTTATTTGATGGTTGTTAATGACGTCTTTAGAGGGCGGCGCTGAGCGGCGTTTGTTTATTTGATGGTGGTTAATGAAGTCTTTAGAGGGCGGAGCTGAGCGGCGTTTGTTTATTTGATGGTTGTTAATGACGTCTTTAGAGGGCGGAGCTGAGCGGCGTTTGTTTATTTGATGGTCGTTAATAACGCCTTTAGAGGGCGGAGCTGAGGGGCGTTTGTTTATTTGATGGTTGTTAATGACGCCTTTAGAGGACGGAGCTGAGCGGCGTTTGTTTATTTGATGGTCGTTAATGACGTCTTTAGAGGGCGGAGCTGAGCGGCGTTTGTTTATTTGATGGTCGTTAATGACGCCTTTAGAGGGTGGAGCTGAGCGGCGTTTGTTTATTTGATGGTTGTTAATGACGCCTTTAGAGGGCGGAGCTGAGCGGCGTTTGTTTATTTGATGGTTGTTAATGACGCCTTTAGAGGGCGGCGCTGAGCAGCGTTTGTTTATTTGATGGTTGTTAATGACGTCTTTAGAGGGCGGAGCTGAGCGGCGTTTGTTTATTTGATGGTTGTTAATGACGTCTTTAGAGGGCGGAGCTGAGCAGCGTTTGTTTATTTGATGGTTGTTAATGACGTCTTTAGAGGGCGGCGCTGAGCGACGTTTGTTTATTTGCTGTTTGTTAATGACGTCTTTAGAGGGCGGAGCTGAGGGGCGTTTGTTTATTTGATGGTTGTTAATGACGCCTTTAGAGGGCGGAGCTGAGCAGCGTTTGTTTATTTGATGATTGTTAATGACGCCTTTAGAGGGCGGAGCTAAGCGACGTTTGTTTATTTGCTGTTTGTTAATGACGTCTTTAGAGGGCGGAGCTGAGCGGCGTTTGTTTATTTGATGGTCGTTAATGACGCCTTTAGAGGGCGGAGCTGAGCAGCGTTTGTTTATTTGATGATTGTTAATGACGCCTTTAGAGGGCGGAGCTAAGCGACGTTTGTTTATTTGCTGTTTGTTAATGACGTCTTTAGAGGGCGGAGCTGAGGGGCGTTTGTTTATTTGATGGTTGTTAATGACGCCTTTAGAGGACGGAGCTGAGCGGCGTTTGTTTATTTGATGGTCGTTAATGACGTCTTTAGAGGGCGGAGCTGAGCGGCGTTTGTTTATTTGATGGTCGTTAATGACGCCTTTAGAGGGTGGAGCTGAGCGGCGTTTGTTTATTTGATGGTTGTTAATGACGCCTTTAGAGGGCGGAGCTGAGCGGCGTTTGTTTATTTGATGGTTGTTAATGACGCCTTTAGAGGGCGGCGCTGAGCAGCGTTTGTTTATTTGATGGTTGTTAATGACGTCTTTAGAGGGCGGAGCTGAGCGACGTTTGTTTATTTGCTGTTTGTTAATGACGTCTTTAGAGGGCGGAGCTGAGGGGCGTTTGTTTATTTGATGGTTGTTAATGACGCCTTTAGAGGACGGAGCTGAGCGATGTTTGTTTATTTGATGGTTGTTAATGACGTCTTTAGAGGACGGAGCTGAGTGGCGTTTGTTTATTTGATGGTTGTTAATGACGCCTTTAGAGGGCGGAGCTGAGTGACGTTTATTTGATGGTTGTTAAAGACGTCTTTAGAGGGCGGAGCTGAGCGGCGTTTGTTTATTTGATGGTTGTTAATGACGTCTTTAGAGGGCGGAGCTGAGCGACGTTTGTTTATTTGCTGTTTGTTAATGACGTCTTTAGAGGGCGGAGCTGAGCGATGTTTGTTTATTTGATGGTTGTTAATGACGTCTTTAGAGGACGGAGCTGAGTGGCGTTTGTTTATTTGATGGTTGTTAATGACGCCTTTAGAGGGCGGAGCTGAGTGACGTTTATTTGATGGTTGTTAAAGACGTCTTTAGAGGGCGGAGCTGAGCGGCGTTTGTTTATTTGATGGTCGTTAATGACGTCTTTAGAGGGCGGAGCTGAGCGGCGTTTGTTTATTTGATGGTCGTTAATGACGCCTTTAGAGGGTGGAGCTGAGCGGCGTTTGTTTATTTGATGTGTGTTAATGACGCCTTTAGAGGGCGGAGCTGAGCGGCGTTTGTTTATTTGATGTGTGTTAATGACGCCTTTAGAGGGCGGAGCTGAGCGGCGTTTGTTTATTTGATGGTCGTTAATGACGCCTTTAGAGGGTGGAGCTGAGCGGCGTTTGTTTATTCGATGTGTGTTAATGACGCCTTTAGAGGGCGGAGCTGAGCGGCGTTTGTTTATTTGATGTGTGTTAATGACGCCTTTAGAGGGCGGCGCTGAGCGACGTTTGTTTATTTGCTGTTTGTTAATGACGTCTTTAGAGGGCGGAGCTGAGCGGCGTTTGTTTATTTGATGGTTGTTAATGACGTCTTTAGAGGGCGGAGCTGAGCGGCGTTTGTTTATTTGATGGTTGTTAATGACGTCTTTAGAGGGCGGCGCTGAGCGACGTTTGTTTATTTGCTGTTTGTTAATGACGTCTTTAGAGGGCGGAGCTGAGGGGCGTTTGTTTATTTGATGGTTGTAAATGACGCCTTTAGAGGGCGGAGCTGAGCAGCGTTTGTTTATTTGATGATTGTTAATGACGCCTTTAGAGGGCGGAGCTGAGCGACGTTTGTTTATTTGCTGTTTGTTAATGACGTCTTTAGAGGGCGGAGCTGAGGGGCGTTTGTTTATTTGATGGTTGTTAATGACGCCTTTAGAGGACGGAGCTGAGCGGCGTTTGTTTATTTGATGGTCGTTAATGACGTCTTTAGAGGGCGGAGCTGAGCGGCGTTTGTTTATTTGATGGTCGTTAATGACGCCTTTAGAGGGTGGAGCTGAGCGGCGTTTGTTTATTCGATGTGTGTTAATGACGCCTTTAGAGGGCGGAGCTGAGCGGCGTTTGTTTATTTGATGTGTGTTAATGACGCCTTTAGAGGGCGGCGCTGAGCGACGTTTGTTTATTTGCTGTTTGTTAATGACGTCTTTAGAGGGCGGAGCTGAGCGGCGTTTGTTTATTTGATGGTTGTTAATGACGTCTTTAGAGGGCGGCACTGAGCAGCGTTTGTTTATTTGATGGTTGTTAATGACGTCTTTAGAGGGCGGCGCTGAGCGACGTTTGTTTATTTGCTGTTTGTTAATGACGTCTTTAGAGGGCGGAGCTGAGGGGCGTTTGTTTATTTGATGGTTGTAAATGACGCCTTTAGAGGGCGGAGCTGAGCAGCGTTTGTTTATTTGATGATTGTTAATGACGCCTTTAGAGGGCGGAGCTGAGCGACGTTTGTTTATTTGCTGTTTGTTAATGACGTCTTTAGAGGGCGGAGCTGAGGGGCGTTTGTTTATTTGATGGTTGTTAATGACGCCTTTAGAGGACGGAGCTGAGCGGCGTTTGTTTATTTGATGGTCGTTAATGACGTCTTTAGAGGGCGGAGCTGAGCAGCGTTTGTTTATTTGATGGTCGTTAATGACGCCTTTAGAGGGTGGAGCTGAGCGGCGTTTGTTTATTTGATGGTTGTTAATGACGCCTTTAGAGGGCGGAGCTGAGCGGCGTTTGTTTATTTGATGGTTGTTAATGACGCCTTTAGAGGGCGGCACTGAGCAGCGTTTGTTTATTTGATGGTTGTTAATGACGTCTTTAGAGGGCGGAGCTGAGCGACGTTTGTTTATTTGCTGTTTGTTAATGACGTCTTTAGAGGGCGGAGCTGAGGGGCGTTTGTTTATTTGATGGTTGTTAATGACGCCTTTAGAGGACGGAGCTGAGCGGTGTTTGTTTATTTGATGGTCGTTAATGACGTCTTTAGAGGGCGGAGCTGAGTGGCGTTTGTTTATTTGATGGTTGTTAATGACGCCTTTAGAGGGCGGAGCTGAGTGACGTTTATTTGATGGTTGTTAAAGACGTCTTTAGAGGGCGGAGCTGAGCGGCGTTTGTTTATTTGATGGTCGTTAATGACGTCTTTAGAGGGCGGAGCTGAGCGGCGTTTGTTTATTTGATGGTCGTTAATGACGCCTTTAGAGGGCGGAGCTGAGCGGCGTTTGTTTATTTGATGTGTGTTAATGACGCCTTTAGAGGGCGGAGCTGAGCGGCGTTTGTTTATTTGATGTGTGTTAATGACGCCTTTAGAGGGCGGAGCTGAGCGGCGTTTGTTTATTTGATGGGTGTTAATGACGTCTTTAGAGGGCGGAGCTGAGCGGCGTTTGTTTATTTGATGGTTGTTAATGACGTCTTTAGAGGGCGGAGCTGAGCAGCGTTTGTTTATTTGATGGTTGTTAAAGACGTCTTTAGAGGGCGGAGCTGAGCGGCGTTTGTTTATTTGATGGTTGTTAATGACGTCTTTAGAGGGCGGAGCTGAGGGGCGTTTGTTTATTTGATGGTAGTTAATGACGTCTTTAGAGGGCGGCGCTGAGCGGCGTTTGTTTATTTGATGGTTGTTAATGACGCCTTTAGAGGGCGGAGCTGAGCAGCGTTTGTTTATTTGATGGTTGTTAAAGACGTCTTTAGAGGGCGGAGCTGAGTGACGTTTGTTTATTTGATGGTTGTTAATGACGTCTTTAGAGGGCGGAGCTGAGCGGCGTTTGTTTATTTGATGGTCGTTAATGACGCCTTTAGAGGGCGGAGCTGAGCGGCGTTTGTTTATTTGATGGTCGTTAATGACGCCTTTAGAGGGCGGAGCTGAGCGGCGTTTGATTATTTGATGGTCGTTAATGACGTATTTAGAGGGCGGAGCTGAGCGACGTTTGTTTATTTGATGGTCGTTAATGACGTCTTTAGAGGGCGGAGCTGAGCGACGTTTGTTTATTTGATGGTCGTTAATGACGCCTTTAGAGGGCGGCGCTGAGCGACGTTTGTTTATTTGATGGTCGTTAATGACGCCTTTAGAGGGCGGAGCTGAGCGGCGTTTGTTTATTTGATGGTCGTTAATGACGTCTTTAGAGGGCGGAGCTGAGCGACGTTTGTTTATTTGATGGTCGTTAATGACGTCTTTAGAGGGCGGAGCTGAGCGGCGTTTGTTTATTTGATGGTCGTTAATGACGCCTTTAGAGGGCGGAGCTGAGCGGCGTTTGTTTATTTGATGGTCGTTAATGACGCCTTTAGAGGGCGGAGCTGAGCGACGTTTGTTTATTTGATGGTCGTTAATGACGCCTTTAGAGGGCGGAGCTGAGCGGCGTTTGTTTATTTGATGGTCGTTAATGACGTCTTTAGAGGGCGGAGCTGAGCGGCGTTTGTTTATTTGATGGTCGTTAATGACGTCTTTAGAGGGCGGCGCTGAGCGACGTTTGTTTATTTGATGGTCGTTAATGACGCCTTTAGAGGGCGGAGCTGAGCGGCGTTTGTTTATTTGATGGTTGTTAATGACGTCTTTAGAGGGCGGTGCTGAGCGACGTTTGTTTATTTGATGGTCGTTAATGACGCCTTTAGAGGGCGGAGCTGAGCGGCGTTTGATTATTTGATGGTCGTTAATGACGTCTTTAGAGGGCGGAGCTGAGCGACGTTTGTTTATTTGATGGTCGTTAATGACGTCTTTAGAGGGCGGAGCTGAGCGGCGTTTGTTTATTTGATGGTCGTTAATGACGCCTTTAGAGGGCGGAGCTGAGCGGCGTTTGTTTATTTGATGGTCGTTAATGACGCCTTTAGAGGGCGGAGCTGAGCGGCGTTTGTTTATTTGATGGTCGTTAATGACGCCTTTAGAGGGCGGAGCTGAGCAACCAAACAAGAGCAGAAATCATTTCTCTGTTTCACTGAGTTTACACTTCAGCTGTCAAACAGTCGTCTGTCACTCATTCCTTCCACATTACGAGACACTTGAATAAACAATTTCACATCAACAGCGTCCGTCTCATATGTCTGTGTACAGATCCTGGCTGATCTTCAACAGAGCATCTGAGAGTAGGAGTGATGATCTATAATCTACATACCTTCCTTGTTTTTTTCCCCCTCATAATTATGGTCACAACAACAGATCCTACATCAGCACGCCCACACGGCCAATACCAGCTTTAATGTTCGCTTTCTGTTGTTTTCTTTCAAGCACTGAGGCATCAGGAGAAATTTCTGTTCTTCTTCCAGCCGACCAGCTTCACCAAACCAACACCTTCCAACATTCTGCTTTCATCTATAGATATAAATACACGCTCAGACAATTACCTCGATCTCTCACTGTAATCTGCCTGAAATCACCAGATATCAGTTCTTCTCACTTCTTAAATCTTAACTGATCTCACATTCATCCTCTTACTCTCCAGGGTGTATTTTGGTTTGCCCATCTGAATTTCTGTGAGCAAATCATAAGGCAAATTATTCAGTAACTGCATGAAATAAATATACATTTTTATTTTAATTAATTAATTATTTATTTAATGTAAAAGCTCCCCTCAAATTAACAGAGAATGTGTTTTATGATCTATACATATTTCTATATGCTTCCAATTTACTGCTGAAAGCCAAAAATCTCCGACGCTCTTTGTGTTGTTTTCTAAAAGTGATGTTTCCAGAGCAGGTCACTGAAGAGACGCCGTCTGTTTATAGTTTAGAGCCCAGATTTGGGGAAAAACGGCTCGACTTTCAGTAGAAAAACAAAGTTCAGCTTCTTTTATTATAAGGGTTTAAAATGACATCACCGTCTATTAGACTGGAGAGAAGAGCTATAGCCTCATACGACGCCCAGCTTCTGAATGGAGCTTATGGAATATGAACGTTATGAGGAACATGACCAAGTGAGGTTTGGAACCACCGGTGGTCCCGAGGAGTCGAAGTGGTTAATACTTCCAGAAAACAATGTCAGTGTGTTCAATGCATAGTGTGCAAATGTCAGGCTTGTAGCTTCAACAGTTTCTGAGATACAGATATGTTGTATGTAAGTGGGCGTGGCCTTAATATTGGCCTTTAAAAAGAGCTACTGAAAAAGACAACAAAATGACTGATCTATTAAAAGTCATAATTTCTGATTTATCCAGTCTAGATCTGGCATCAAAGAGTGTTTACCATTTCTTACAGTAGCACTCAATGATCAATATAGCCGTTTGTTGCAGCCCTAGAGGCCTGTAATCTCCTAAATACGTCACCAACATTTCTCCTTTCCCAAACAGATGTGAGGGTAACATTCAGGATATTCTGAACCAATCAAATCTTCTTCCTTAACAATTTAAGCCCACAGGGGCAGTCGTCGGCTGGAGTTTAGGGAACCAGCCCTGTGACCAGGAGTACATGACAGTACATGACTGAAGTGCCCTTGAGCAAGACACCTAACCCCCAACTGCTCCCTGGGCCCTGAGGATAGGGCTGCCCACTACTCCGAATAAGTGTGTTCACTGCCCCCTAGTGTGTTTGTTCCCAACAGTACGTGACTGAAGGGCCCTTGAGCAAGACACCTAACCTCCAACTGCTCCCTGGGCCCTGAGGATAGGGCTGCCTACCGCTCTGGGCAAGTGTGCTCACTGCCCCCTAGTGTGTCTGTTCCCAACAGTACGTGACTGAAGTGCCCTTGAGCAAGACACCTAACCTCCAACTGCTCCCTGGGCCCTGAGGATAGGGCTGCCCACTACTCCGAATAAGTGTGCTCACTGCCCACTAGTGTGTCTGTTCCCAACAGTACGTTACTGAAGTGCCCTTGAGCAAGACACCTAACCTCCAACTGCTCCCTGGGCCCTGAGGATAGGGCTGCCTATCGCTCTGGGCAAGTGTGCTCACTGCCCCCCTAGTGTACATGTTCAGTAGTGTGCATGTATGTGGGTGTTTCACTGCATGGATGGGTTAAATGCGAAGGTCTAATTCTTCTGTGTGCAAAACACAGTTGGCAAATGCTTCTGGATTCTATTTTATTCTATTCTAATTCTTAAAACAATAAAAAACTATTTATAAAAAAGCTGTTTAAACATTCTGAGGAATATTAGCAGTTAGAAATGCTCGAAATCGGGGACATATTGTGTCCAGAAACAGAATAATGCAGGAAATCCAGGGCAATCCAGGAAAATCCAGGATAGGTGGCAACCCTAATCGTGGCATGTTCTCATTAAAACTTTAAAAACTCTGACGAATTTCGGCAACAAGGCTTCGTCGGGGAGACTAAACAGACTTCATGGACAACATGACCCTTTTGTGCTGATCAAATACATTTGCAGTGAAGCAGGAAAAACTTGGTATTTCATTTTCTTCCCAACTATCACTTTAACTCCAGGCTGTTTACTGAGGTATGCACTGCGCTACAGACTGTTTAAGCCGTTATAAATTGTTATAAAGAGTTCTGCGGATTTTGCTGGTGTGTGTGTTTTTTTTAATAATTGCCACTCCGCCTCCTCCAAATGCTGAAAAACGGCCTACAGCTGGCTTATCAGGGTCTATTTAATGGGAGAATTAAACGCACAAACATGCAGAAGTGAATCTGTCTCTATGTTTTCCCTCTGTCAGCGCTGAAGATTCATCAGGAATGAATAAAAACCACCGACAGTTCCACACAGAACACCATGAAGGACAGCGAAAGGAAGCGTTTCGTTCTGTTATTGGTGAGTGAGTGTGTGTATTTCCACACTGGGCTTCATTCACCAACCGTTCTTAAGAAGAAATTCCTTCTTAAAACCAACTTATACAGTTTTGACGAAGATTCTGACCTCCACTAATGTTTTCTTAACCCTCTACTGCACGTTTTATGAGAGCAATTTGAAAAATGTATATCTGATTCACTTTTCTTGCATAAAATTGACCTGATTATTGAGTTCAAATCATTTCTCAAATAACGATGTGTGCAGGTGTCCTTCTGGGGTATGCGGCCTTGAGGCAACGTTGTGCAACAAGAGGGATGAAATGATGTAAAGCCGTGTTCCCTGAAATGGTGAGGCCTCTCCTCATCCATCCCACTGTGGCACAGTGTTGCTTCTAGGCAACATATTTCTGCAAATTCACAAAACTGAAAAATGATAATGAATGTTAAAAATAGGTTTGAAGGTACCTACTAGGAGATCATGCTTGTTTGCTGACTTGCTCGAACTCTGCCCTTTACTGTTTACTGTCAGTGTCCTTAAATATGTATCGTGCTACTGTAAAGTTGGGCAAATGTTTGTTGCCCTGAGGCAACATCATGCAATAGAGCATGAATTGGGATTTGTTCTTAGGTAAGAACAGAACATACACACACTCAAGAGCACAAATGTGAGGACAGTTCTGCGGTTCAAGAACACATCATGAATCTGACGTAGACTTATTCTTAGGACCTTTCTCAGCTTTCCTGGCTATTTCCCTTTATACTTAAGCTTGATCACATCACTGACATGGACAGGCTGCTGACTGGCTACAGCTGCTAAAGGAGAACATCAACACCACAAAAGGGTTGAGTTGCTTCCATCCAAACGTTTCTGCAAGCATCAATTTCACAATAAGCATATATTTACAACAACAACAAAGTTGATGAAACACTATATATTTGGTCTTTGTGCTGCTTTCTATTTTTATTTACATTTACATGCTGATGTTTTTGGAAATTAGTTTGTATTTGTTTCCAATATGTGAAATTCAGCTTAAAATGTGTGATAAAACAGACAGCAGTTGTGCACTGAAGTGTGCAGACGCTTGTTCTCTGTAGAGATAACTTATATACACTTAGAAAACTAACGTCATTTTATCAGGGGCGCCAAAACATTTGCACACGACTGTAGGTACAAGTCACTGCGCTAAACAGTTTCCATTTACTTTTGATGCAGCACTTTATTTAATGGCATCCTCACTTGATTTGATGAACTGATTATCCTTTTAAGGATATATATAAAACACCAGTCTGGCTCCTTAAAAAGTCAATAATAATTATTTATACTCAAATTTAAACAAGTTAACAAAAATCAACCCCAAAATCATCCATAATCTATATTATTATTACTGCTTTGTTATTATTATTATTATTATTTAGCAAATTACAAGACTACTGAGTTACTTTTATTCAAGTTTGAAAAACAGTTAACATAAATTATCCCAAAAATAAAAAATTATCTAGCTAATTACAAGGCTATTGAGTTTTTTCAAGTTTGAAAAGGTTAACAAAAATCAGCCCCCAAAAAACTGCTATAATCTATATTATGATTACTATTATTATTATTATTATTATTAGAAGTAGTAATAGTATTCAATTAAAATGATGATGATTATTATTACTATTTAGAAAATGACAAGGATATTACGTTTTCTTTCCAAGTTTGAAAAGATTAACAAAAATCAGCCCCAATAATCTACATTCTATATTATTGTTATTATTATTACTATTATTAGTAGTAGTATTTAATTAACATTATTATTATTATTATTTAGCAAATTACAAGGCTATCGAGTTTTCTTTTCAAGTTAACAAAAATTCCCCCAAAAATCTGCCATAATCTATATTGTTATTGTTATTATTATTATTACTATTGTTATTATTATTATTATTTAGGTAATTACAAGGCTATTGGGTTTTGTTTCAAGTTTGCAAAGGTTAAAAATCAGCCCCAGAAAATCAGCTACAATCTATATTATAATGATCATTATTATTTCCATCACTATCATTATTATTTATTTTTATTTTTTTTCTACTATTTATTTTTCAAGTTTGAAAAGGTTAACAAAAATCAGCCATAATCTATATTATTACTAATATTATTATTACAGTAGTAGTTGTAGTATTCAATGAGCATTATTATTATTATTATCATTATTATTTAGCAAATTACAAGGCTATTGAGTTTTTTTTTTTCAAATTTGAAAAAGTTAACAAAAATCAGCCCCAAAAAATCTGCCATAATCTAGATTCAATATTATTGTTTTTGTTATTATTATTAATAGTAGTAGTGGTAATAGTGGTAGTATTACTATTAAATCATTTCATCGTTATTATTTAGCAAATTGCAAGGCTCACTGTGATTGTCATACACACAGCGCCCTGGAAGGCTGGACTCACACACACTCACTGTTGGACAGAAATAGCAGGCAGCTGCAGACAAAGCCCTCAGTGGTAGTTAGAGGGGCGGAGCCGGACAATTTGATTGGCATGTGCTACCAACACACTGTCAGTAACACACACACAAATAAGCAGTTGTTGTGGGTGGAGATGCGCAGCTGCTGTGGAGTGTGTGAAGCATAAAGCTGCACCTGATGTCAGCAACTCAACTGGAGTGACCGAATTACAATCAATTATAATGATATTCATTAAAATATGTGCTCCAATTATGGACTTTTCTCCTGATTTCCTCCACAATTTCACTTTACTTAGAGTAGATAAATACAGCTTATGAGCTCTTATAATTTATTATGAACAGAACTAATAATGCATTATGTTAAAAATTCATAATGCATGATGAGCATGGCTGTAATGTGTAATGCATTTTTATAAATATTTATAGCCATGTTTGTGAATGCAATATCGCTGCTGTCGGAAGAAAACCTTGTATCTCCATTTTTGTCATTTTTCAGTTTTTGACATAATTTCAAAGGCCCTTTTGCCCTTTATATTGTCTGTAAATGTCATGATGAATGGAGCAAAAGAAATGGCCCAAAATGACTTGGAAAGATGTCTGGTTCCATTGACTTGCATTAAAAGTACAGTATGTTTTTTCTTTCTCCTGTAAAGTTCCAATTTCGGAAATTCGAAGTTTTCTTCCGACAACAGCGATATAATGTTATAAATGTGTTTATAGATGCCACAGACGTGGCATTCATAGAAATCGTTAACCAAAATTTCTCCTTAAGAACGGTTGGTGAACATTGATCTGAATTTTTGGACATGGTGCAGTGTGACAGAACAGTGTGGATGTTCTGGCTAGCTTATGTTTTCTAGGTTAGCTTTTGCTTGGTGGTTAGTTTTCCTTCGGTAAGTTTCTCTGATTCAAAAAACAGACAGTTTTGCTAAAGCTGTGTGGGCGGGACAACCCACATCAGCCCTGTGATTGGTGAGGACACTGCTTACTTACGTGTTACCCAACATTAGGACCGCCCACTTTACACCAAGACAGTAGACTGGCCCTTTTGACAGGAAACGGGGGTAAAACACTTTCTGCTCTTGCCTTCTGGACAGTTTTTAACCTTAGAAATACAGGCATTTGTATCCCTTCAGCCACCATAGAAAGGCGTGTCACTCTATCTTTGTCGTAGCTGCCAAGATTTGACTTCAAGGTTGTGTCTACAATGGTGGGAGAAGCAAACACACAACAATGTGGGAGTCAAACTAAATAAAGTATATAAATACTTGGGAAAAATGACTTCAGAGCTATTAAAGTAATGTCAGCAAAAGTCGTCAGCATGATGAATCGATTGATGGTGAAAATAACTACAACCAAAACACTAGATTGGCCATGTTACATGGTAGTGGTTGGTTAGTGTAGTGGTTAACACCTCTGCCTTGTAGACTGGGGTTCAATCCCCCACCAGGGCAAGTGCCCTACACTACACCAATAAGAGTCCTTGGGCAAGACTCCTAACACCACCTTGGCCTCCCTGTGTAAAAATGATAAAAAATTGTAAGTCTCTCTGGATAAGAGCGTCAGCCAAATGCCATAAATGTAAATGTTAGCTTACACACACATTCCAACAGGGGGCGTGGCACGTCGTCAGGGTCCGTAGTGACAATGTGGACATGTTACACGAAGCCCAGCTTCAGTGAAGGAAGATCTACTCCGTGCTGAGCACTCGCTCTCTGATTCCGACAGCTTTTGAGGGAGAAAATGAAAACTGTTCCTCTGAAAGCGGCTGCAGCAGCAACTTTAAAGCACAAACTGCACATCAACGTTAGTCAGCAGCGGTAAAATGCTGACAGCGAGGTTCTTTTCCTCCGTATGACAAAGTTTATTCCTTCATTAACTATATAAACTCAATTTTGTTCTGCTCACTGTCAGCTGACAAACCACTGAAAGTGATATAAGGTTGTTTTTGCTTCATCTGGAATACTTGAGTGAGCTGTGCAGCCTCTACTCTTCATCGTTGTTGAGGCAGCGTCACTCTGCAGCGACTATGTCCAGCAGCACAGATGCCGAAATGGGAAAAGAGCCTATTGCTGGGAAAACACACCAGCCTAAAGAAAGAGGGGTCTAAAAATTCTACAGAAGAAGATTGAGGTTCCCTGGGGCTTTAGGTATTGATAGTATCCACGGTACTGATGGAAAAGCACGCTGTGATGTTATGGGATGTAATTTATCATGATAATGATGAATATTATCATATTTTCCATCCCTGTGTGAACCTCTAGCTATTATTCAACTCCGCAACTGTGCAATAACGTGTCAGTTGATCATCTACAGGAGGCCACGGGAATAAGCTGTGGATATGTGTGTGTCTGTGTGTGTGTATACACTCACACAACCACACAGAAATGACATCAGTCCATGACACACACACACACACACACACACACACACACATTCAACAAATTCAATTTCCCTCCTGTTCTGTGTGTGTGTGCGTGTGTGTGTGTGTGTGTCTGTGTTTGTATGTGTCTCTGTGTGTGAGTGTGTCTGCGTGTGTGTGTGTGTGTTTGAGTCTTTGTGTCCGTGTATGTGTGTGTGTCTGTGTGTCTACGTGTGTGTGTGTTTGAGTCTCTGTGTGTGTGCGTGTGTGTGTGTGTTAGAGACTCTGTGTGCGTGTGTGTGTGTTAGAGACTCTGTGTGCGTGTGTGTGTGTTTGAGTCTCTGTGTGCGTGCGTGTGTGTTTGCGTGTGTGTGTGTGTTAGAGACTCTGTGTGCGTGTGTGTGTGTTTGAGTCTCTGTGTGCGTGCGTGTATGTGTGTGTGTGTGTGTGTGTGTGTGTGTTTGAGTCTCTGTGTGCGTGTGTGTGTGTTTGAGTCTCTGTGTACGTGCATGTGTGTGTATGTGTGTTTGAGTCTCTGTGTGCGTGCGTGTATGTGTGTGTGTGTGTGTGTTTGAGTCTCTGTGTGC
>NC_051212.1:5970637-6048137 GCF_015220715.1 Pygocentrus nattereri
CCTAGTTTAGCTTAGAGCACAATTAACCACTTGTGGGTCAAGTATGTTTTTCAGTGGCAAAATTCAGTTTAACCTAATTCAGATCAATATTCAATAAATCCTTTTTAAATTAAATGAATTAAGGATGCTCAAATAAAGAGACTTATTTCCATCTCTGATCTCGCTGGGCCTAATATGATCTCATAGTGAGAACGTCTGGAGAAAACCATGAGAACGTTTGGGCTAAATGTTGGTGGGAATGTAGACGTATTGGGGAGGAAACTAACCGTGTGATTTCTAAACAGTCTAACAGCCCGTGAAGGGGGGTAACATTGGCAACAGTGTTTGACAAACAACCCTGTTGTTAGCTCATGGATGTAATGTAAATTAGCTGAAAAGTCCCCCAGAAAACTCAAGTCAGACATGTTGACGTGAGTTTTGTGTACTCTAAAAACATGCATGTTTATTTTATATTACCGTTTACAAGAGAAACAGTTCAGTTTTCTAATGATACTTTGCTGGTTTTGTTGAATGTACTCCAGACATTAAAACGGGAGGCTTTAGTAGAAAATGGGGCAGGGCTTAGAGAGGACAGCTCTTGTTCAATCCAGCACCAAAAGTTTAAGAAGTTGTACCTGTTTGAAGCTCATATCTCACTCTGCAACACATCACAAGATATCACAATCTCACTTTGTTCACATAGTATATTAAAGCCCACTATAGCTTGTCTACAGATGCTTAAATTGTTAACAAACACTCTGGTGAAACCCAGGACCAGAGTTAGGTTTAGGTTTTAGTGTAAGAGTTGGGACCAGTAATGATGTTTAGTTCAGTTTAAGTAAGTTTAACTTATTTTTAAGTCCTACCGTTAAACCTGTGGAGTAAGATGAATAGCTACCATGTAAAGCCACTGAGTAAACAAAACAAACTGGCTTGCTCTGCAGTGATATTCTCAAATAGTGCTAGATAGTTTAGTGATGATGCTCAATACATCTGATCTCAAATCGCAATGTGTAAATATGACAATTTCCACTTCTCATTTCCATGGTAACCACCTGAGAAGTGGTAAAATACTGACACTGATCTTTAAAATCTTTGTGTAATCAAAACAGTATGATTTTTAAGATACTGTGTGGAAATACAAAGCAAAAGCATAATGTATTGAGCATTTTTATTGCTTTAATGTTGAGAAAAGTGACAACTTTTACCCTCTTACATAACAGCTAAGAAAATATGATATTATTTTAGGACTCGAAATCGTTAAATAGATGCTGCGTATTAAAATGAATGTGTGAATAAAATGTAAGACGTGTCCAGAATCATGAATAGAGCTGTAGATCCTAAAGTGACTGAAAATCAAGAAAGAAATTTGGATCAAATTAACGTCACAGATGCTTTGTATTTAAAAATGACGTTCAAATCTTTGCGGCACAAAATTGACAAAAATGAATGTAAACATAGAATAACAGCATATAATTTATTGTTGAACTGCATTCTTTTTTAATTCAGTCAGGTACTCAAAATATTGAAAAAACAGCATCTGAAGACAAATGTTGGTGTCTAGTTTATAATATTTAAATTTGTGAGTGTGCAGATGACAGATGTCTTTAAATGTTTTCTGTATATTTAAAAGTGTAATAGTAATATTGATGTGAAGTGCACTGTAAAAAAAAGACATTGGAGACTGAAGATTGAATTTCTGTATTTCACTCTGCCTTACAAAAAAATCACATTCATCCAGTCTGTACCAAACGTACAAAAATAACATTAAAAAAACAGCATTATTTCTTCACCCAATCAGAGAGAAGCACGCTGTTACTGTAATAAAGAGCTGGAAAGCTAAAAGCAGTTGACTTCTCATTTATGGAGAGAAGATTTAACTGCTTGGTTCGGTTGAGTTTAAATTTTCCACAATTCGACGATCAACCATGCCCATGGCTCGTTTCACCCACCTAAAGCCAGGGTCCGCACACAGACGACGACCCTTCAGGTCAGTAAAACTGCAGTGGAGAAATGGTCAGCATCAATGTTTTAATATAATAGATGTCATAGATCTTGCCAAATCAGAGAAAATGTGCTTAATGCAATAAAACGTTTATAATAATAATATGCTAAGCTTGCAGTAGACCTAAGTGACAACAGTAAGTGTGAACAGAGAGCAGCAGCTTAAAATAATTATATTAAATGTAGTTCATTTTATTCCAGTATTAATAAAGAGGGGGCGAAAACTTACATCACTCCAGCTTTAGGGCAGTCGGCTCCAGTTTCTTCATAATCATTAATGAAAGCTACAGGAATTGGACTGTTAAAGAAATTAAAACAGCATTCCTCTGGTGCTTTTGCATCTGTCAGAAAAGAGGAAGAAGAAGAAGAAGAAGAAGAACATGAAGTACAATCTAGCGAAGTGAACTGTAGATGACAGTGTTAGTGAGTGTAAATAAAATAATGTGTGCTATGAAGGAGACAGAAACTCAAGCATGAACTTCAACTTACTGTTTCCCACTGCACAGGACTGAAGGTAGAGGATGGCCAGCAGACCCAGGAGGAGAGAACGAGGACAGACGATCATGGCTGCAGCTTCAGCTCCAGGAGACGATGATCAGACTGAGCAGAGCTGTGAAGAGACAGATTTATATTTTTAATAAGGGGCGGGAAAGTTACAAGGTGAATATAAAGACTGTTGGTTCCACAGGAAACCCAACTGTGGTTATCACCTAAAACAAGTTGGTAGGTATTAGAAGACATGACCTTAACAGTGAACAAGAGTTCACCAAATTTCATACATATCATACACGTTGTGAATCATACACTGATGTGCCAAAAGTCATGAGTGTGATGAATGTGTGAGCAGACCAGAAATCACATCCACATTCAATGCAGGAGTCCCCACATGCATATCCTGCAGGTCAGTGCAGTGTTCTTTATCTTCCATGGGATCTGGGAGCAGAAGACCCACCAGAGTGTCTTTGCCACCGAACACAGCGCCTCACCTGGGCTCGTGAGGTTACTAATTGAACCCTAGAGGATTGACAACATGTGGTGTGGTCTGATGAGTCACGGTACCAATTATTTCGGGCTGATGGTAGGGTTTGGGTGTGGCACAGACCCCATGAAGCCATGGATCCCTGTTGTCAACAAGGCACTGTGCAGACTGGTGGTGGTTCATATGGTGTGGTCTTCTCATGGCATGGGTTGGGTCCACTGGTCTGCCTGAACACGTCATTGACCAGTGACTGCTACATTTCACTGCTTGGTGACCATTTGCAGCCCTTCATGGACTTAATGCACCCCGCATTGGGTCCAAGTTGTACAGTTCGGAGAGCATTCTGGAGATTTCAGACAACTGATGTGGCCTGCACGTTCGCCTGACATGAACCCAACTGAGCATTTATGGGATGTGGTGGAGAGGTCCATTCGAACCCTAGATCGTGCACCTACAAATACCACAGAGATGTGGGTGGCTAACCAAGTCAGTGTTGTAATTCCTGAGTTACTGAACATGCGAAACAAAATGGTAGTCAGGTTTGATAAACGTTCGAACTACATACTGTTCATATTGATGTCTTTATCATCAGCATTTATCATCTGTAAGGCTTTGAGACTGGACCTGGTGGCTCTGGTACTGATAGCTCTGGGAATGGGTCTGACGCTTATGGAAATGAGGACTGGAGGCTCTGCTGGCTGTTCCGTGGTGAATGTAGCGCTGAGATAATAAGGGGGATATAATGGCCATAATTTGGCTGAGCTGCTGGAAATGGTTGTTGCCTGGCCTCTGACTATTCTGGGCAACATAAAACAGATTCATAATGTTCTTTTAGATGAACAGCTGAATTCTGTAGTTCGGCAGCCTTAAGCAATAATTGCAGAGTCAAATATCTGTAGTTCCTGGGTGCTGTGTCCAGAACATGAGTCACCATGGGAGCTGGTGACTTATATATATATTACATAAATAGGCATTAGTAGGTAGCTGTGATTAAGCTAGGTTTAGATACTCAGACTGATTAATCCAGATTTAGATATTCAGTTTATGATTAATCCAGGTTTAGATATTTACATTGTGATTAATCCAGGTTTAAATACTCAGACTGCGATTAAACCAGGTTTAGATATTCAGACTGAGATTAGTCCAGGTTAAGATAATTAGATTGTAATTATTATAGGCATAGATACTCAGACTGATTAATCCAGGTTTAGAGACTCAACCTGTGATTAATCTAGGTTTAAGTACTCAGACTGGGATTAATACAGGTTTAGGTACTTAGACTGTGATTAATCCAGGTTTACATTCCCAGACTGTGATTAATCGGACTGTGATTAGTCCAAGTTTATATACTTGGACTGTGTTTTGTACAGTTTTAGATACTCGGACTGGGATTAAGCCAGGTTTAGATACTGAGATTTACTGGGATTAATACAGGTTTAGATACTCAGACTGGGAATAATCCAGGATTAGATACTTAGACTGGAATTAATCCAGGTTTAGATACTCAGACTGTGATTAATCCAGGTTTAGATATTTACATTGTGATTAATCCAGGTTTAAATACCTAAACTCCGATTAATCCAGGTTTAGATATTCAGACTGTGATTAGTCCAGGTTAAGATAATTAGATTGTAATTATTATAGGCATAGATACTCAGACTGTGATTAATCCTGGTTTAGATACTCAGACTGTGATTAAACCAGATTAAGATATTCAGATTATGATTAATCCAGGTTTAGATATTTAAAATTGTGATTAATACAGGTTTAAATACTCAGACTGTGATTAATCCAGGTTTAGAGACTCAACCTGTGATTAATCTAGTTTTAAGTACTCGGACTGGGATTAATCCAGGTTTAGGTACTGAGAGTTACTGGGATTAATACAGGTTTAGATACTTAGACTGGAATTAATCCAGGTTTAGATACTCAGACTGTGATTAATCCAGGTTTAGATAATCGGACTGTGCAGGTGTGAAAAACTCCATTGATTGTAATGGAAGCATTTTGGTTTTGTTGTCATGTGCTCACATCGCTTGCTGTGAAGACGTGGTGTCATTTGTCATTGTGTGTTTCAGATGGAGGTCGGCAACTAATTTAGTTGTCTATTAGTTGGTGACGTCATTATGAGCATTTGAAGAGGAAAGCCGTGACGCTGCGTCCCAAACCGCACACTAGCAACACTAAGTAGTGTGCAAAAATAGCACAAACACCCTTAGAAGTGAACTCATTAGTGCGGTGTGTGAAGTACAGAAGTGTGTAGTTTGGGACATGGTGATAGTTGTGCTAGTGAGCTGGTTTGTTAGTGCTAAAAGCTGTCCAGCTTTATGTTCTGAACTGAGCTGTAACATTTTCTATTTTGAAATGCTGATCTCTGTTATCGTTATTGGAGCTACAACAGAGGAGCAAGTAACTATTATTCACAGTGACCCTGTTCACTTTCCAGATAACGCTTACACTTTTAAACACTGCGTCGTCATCTTAGTGTCAAGGCCGCCGGTGAACAGAGGAGATCCAAACAGGTTTCTATTCTCCGCAAACATTTAGTTCCACTCACTAAGAGGGGAGTATCTGCTCTCTGAGGAGATCAGGCCTCTCAGGAGCACAGAGAGATGCTGACGTTCCTCCTACAATCACAGGTTCCAGTAAAGTCCCGTGATTGTAGAATTTAGTTGTAGCAAAGTGTAGACAGACAGCAGAATGCACACGACACAAACCGCACTGTTAAAATGTAACATTTAAATTTCGATTGATATATATATATATATATATATATATATGTATATATATATATATATATATATATATATATATATATATATATGTGTGTGTGTATACTCACTGGCCACTTTATTAGGTACATTAGGTACTTGCTTGTTCAATTGCTTGTTAACACAAATAGCTAATCAGTCAATCACACGGCCGCAACTCAGTGCATTTAGGCGTGTAGAGGTGGTCAAGACAACCTGCTGAAGTGCAGACCAAGCATCAGAACGGGGAAGAAAGGGGATTTAAGGGGCTTTGAACGTGGCGTGGTTGTTGGTGCCAGACGGGCTGGTCTGAGTATTTCAGAAACTGCTGATCTGCTGGGATTTTCACACACAACCATCTCTAGGGTTTACAGAGAACGGTCCGAAAAAGAGGAAATATCCAGTGAGCGGTCAGTTGTGTGGTGAAAATGCCTTGTTGATGTGAGAGGTCAGAGGAGAATGGGCAGACTGGTTCCAGATGATAGAAAGGCAACAGGAACTCAAATAACCAACCAGAATCTCTGAGAAATGTTTCCAACACCTTGTTGAAAGTGTGCCATGAAGAATTAAGGCAGTTCTGAAGGCAAAAGGGGGTCCGACCTCTTACTAGCAAGGTGTACCTAATAAAGTGACAGGTGAGTGTGTATATATACTTGATTTAAAGGAAAACTGGCTCAGTTTTGTTACTTTATTACTGCTACTTTGAAGGTCCTTGGTTATAAATTTTGACAGGAAAAATATATTGGAGTTTTATTCTTTTGTCTTTTTTATCAGCAGAAAGTTCATTAAAGCAGCGAATTCTTGAATGTTATTCATCTTTATTGTCTTCATTGTTAGTTAGCAAATGCATAAAACAACCTCAAACTAAATTTTAAAAGCTAACAATTACATAAAATTTATTTGGTAATGTAGTGATTCATTATCAGAATAATTGATCATTCGTTTCAGTAATAGAAAGATTATTTGACTATCAAATTAGTTATTTGTTGCAGCCCTGGTTTCAGCCGATCATGAACCTGACGCTCCCCATATTTTCTAAATGTCCACTTTGTTCTACTCTTTATTCATCTTTTTAGTCATTATCTACACTATATTTCCAAAAGTATTCACTCCCCCATCCAAATCATTGAATTCAGGTGTTCCAGTCTCTTCCATGGCCACAGGTGTATAAAGCCGAGCCCCTAGGCCTGCAGACTGCTTCTACAGACATTAGTGAAAGAATGGGTCGCTCTCAGGAGCTCAGTGAATTCCAGCGTGGTACCGTGATCGGACGCTACCTGTGCAGCAAGTCCAGTCGTGAAATTTCCTCACTACTAAATATTCCACAGTCAACTGTTAGTGGGATTATAACAAAGTGGAAGTGACTGGGAACGACAGCAGCTCAGCCACGAAGAGCCAATCACTACAGACCTCCAAACTTCACGTGGTCAGATCAGCTCAAGAACAGCGTAGAGAGCTTCATGGAATGGGTTTTCATGGCCCAGCATCTGCATCCAAGCCTTACATCACCAAGCGCAATGCAAAGCGTGGAATGCAGTGGAGTAAAGCGCCGCCACTGGACTCTAGAGCAGTGGAGACGTGTTCTCTGGAGTGACCAACCACGCTTCTCCGTCTGGCAATCCAATGGATGAGTCTGGGTTTGGTGGTTGCCAGGAGAACGGTACTTGTCTGACTGCATTGTGCCGAGTGTAAAGTTGGAGTTGGAGGGGGGATCATGGTGTGGGCTTGTTTTTCAGGAGTTGGGCTCAGCCCCTTAGTTCCAGTGAAAAGAACACTATTAAAGCTTCAACACCAAGAGATGTTGGACATTTTCATGCTCCCAACTTTGTTGGAACAGTTTGGGGACTTCCTGTTCCCAGCATGACTGAGCACCAGTGCACAAAGCAGGTCCATAAAGACACGGATGAGCCAGTTTGGTGTGGAAGAACTTGACTGGCCTGCACAGAGTCCTGACCTCAACCTGATAGAACACCTTTGGGGTGAAATAGAGCGGAGACTGTGAGCCAGGCCTTCTCGTCCAACATCAGTGTCTGACCTCACAAATGCGCTTCTGGAAGAACGGTCAAAAATTCCCATAAACACACTCCTAAACCTTCCCAGCCATCCCAGAATAGTTGAAGCTGTTATAGCTGCAAAGGGTGGGCTGATATCATATGAAACCATATGGATTAACAATGGGATCTCACTCAACTTCATATGCATGCATCAGAGGAAAGATATAAATGAGAAGAAACACTTGCGATTGTTTTGTCTGCATTGGAAAAAACCTGCATTCACAGCAGTGACATGACCAACACTATAATAGCATAAAAAATTCAGTGAGCACCCAAACAAACTTCCAGGTAGTGGCCGACCAAGCATTTGTTATGAAAGGCTGATAACTGATCTGGGTCTGCTTCTTAGTCAAACACCTTAAAAATATAAAATAATGAAAGAGCACATCTGAACGTTTATGCATGCTATGAGAGATTTATGGAAGTTTAAGGTAATATTACATAAAGCCAAACCTTTCCATAATGATCAGATGTGAAAAGAATGTGTTATATATGTTGTGCTGGTCTGAGCAGCGTCCTGGGACCACTGATGAAGGACTAGAGGATGACCAACACAAACTATGCAGGAGCAGATGAGCTGTCGTCTCTGACTTTACATCTACAAGGTGGACCGACCAGGTAGGAGAGTCTAATAGAATGGACAGTGAGTGGACACAGTGTTTAAAAACTCCAGCAGCACTGCTGTGTCTGATCCACTCAGACCAGCACAACACACACTAACACACCTCCACCACCACATCAGTGTTACTGCAGTGCTGAGAAGGATCCACCACCCAAATAGTACCTGCTCTGTGAGGGTCCATGGGGGTCCTGGCCACTGAAGAACAGAGTAACAGAGTATCAGAGAAACAGATGGACTACAGTCTGTAACTGTAGAACTACAAAGTGCAGCTATACAGTAAGTGGAGCTGATAAGATGGACAATGAGCATAGAGACAAGGAGGTGGTCAGAATTTTATGCCTGATTGGTGTATACAGGTGAGTGTCAGTTACTAACATGACTTTGCTAGTGGTCTACTTCTCATATTTAGGTGGGCATCATCATCCAAAGACAGTAACTTTGGTTGACTGATTTGCATAATGTGATGTAGCACAATATTGTTGTTCAGATCTGTCATGCTTCCTTATAGCAGACTTAAGCCAGATGGGGCACTGCAGAGGTGGGACTGACCACAATAATGATGTCATACAGTCAAAATCTTTATTTATTTATTTATTTATTTATTTTTATTTTCATTTTATAGCAAAAAGGAGACATACTCGCTAACAAAACTCTTTATTTATATACACACATAAATTTGTACATACATATATGCATGTCTGTTAACAGATTAAACACTTGAACACAAATATGTTTTATATGAATATGTTAAATGACTTACTAAGAAAAAAGACGAACTCACATGACATACAAAAAGTCAGAGGCCACCATTATTTTTTATTTTCAGTCAAAACATCCATTAAGTTCTGGAGACATAAGATAATCCACTTGAATGAAGAAGGAGAAAGTCGAAGGAAAGTTAATGAATGATGAGTTTCCAAAACTGCAGTTTTCAAAAACTGATTCAAGGGTCCAGAGAAAATGGGACTCCTAACAACCACCTGAAAGAGCTGGTCGACCCGAAAACTGCCCCCATCAGATAAACGGCACTTAAAGCTTTCATCGCTGAGAGAGAGGAGAAGATCAAGCTGCTTCAGATCTGAAAACATCCACAGGTGTTTCTGTCCATCCTTCCACTGTGAGAAGACCACTCAGCGCTGTGGGTCTGAAAGGACGTGTAGCTGATCAAGAAGAACCTCACTGAGAAAAGGAGACAGACACACCAAACAAAGAAGCTGAACGATGGACTGACCACCCCAGAGTCCAGACCTCAGCACCACTGAATGGGTTTGATTCAGAAAATCATCAACCAGCTTCAGAGGCTGAACTTTTTTTTTTTGAACAGATTCTTTGAGGAGCTGAAAGTGAGTCTCCTGAGGAGCATGGAGGTTGGAATGAAGGTGAAGATTGACTCACCGACCCTCATACAGCTGAGAGTAGATTCGTTTTCAAGGCTTTTGTGTAGTTTAAATACATTTTTTGTTGCTTTTTTCCTGTTGCTGGAAAATGTATAATTTGTACTTAATGGCTGGAAATGAAATCAATAGAGGGTCTCTGACATCTACACATTAGAAATGTTTTACATTTTCTTATATGGAACAAAATCAGAGGGTATCAAACTGCTGTATTGGGATAAATCACATGCGTTTCATTAAGAAAGAATAAGCAAAGCTCAGACTGATGCAGAGGTGGAATTATTTTCCACAATTTGGAGATCAATGTAATCCATGGCCCGCTTCACCCACTGAACTCTGGGCTTCAAACACAAGCTAATCCCCCTCTTGGTGGTAAAACTGCAGTGAAGAAAAGATCAGTGTGAGAGTTTGTTTTATAAAGAAAGTCTAAAACAGAGAGATATCCTGGAATGTACCTGATACAGCTCAGTACAGTTCAGTGAAGTGCTGTACGTTTCAGTGGAGTGAGCAGTAATAACAACACAAAGCGATATAAACTGTCTCACAGCAATATTAATCAATATTAATAAAGGATATTAAAGACTTACACCACTCCAGCGTTTGGACAGTCAGACCTCGTTTTTTCATACTTTGCAATGAAATTCATTGGAATTGCTGTTTTATAGAAATTGAAACAGCATTTTGATGGTGTGTTTGGATCTATGAGACAAAATGAATGATTAAGTAAAAAATAAGTACTTATTTTAACAAGAAGAGTAATCAATAAGTAGACTGTAATGGAACTCAGGCTGAATAAACTGCGCAACAGTTGTGATTGCAAACACTATCATTGGATGAATTCCAGATTGAAGTAAGTAAGTAAGTCTGACGCAGTTTGTTAGTCTGTTACAGTCTATTAGTACATCTGCATACAGATTACAGTACGGTACAGTCGGAGTGGGGAAAAAGCCAGTTTATTCATACTTCACCATGTTTATTTTTTTTAAAAGTGATAATGTGTGTAAGGGATGAAACTTTAACTTACTTTGTCCCACTGCACAGGAGTGAAGGTAGAGGACGATCAGCAATCCCAGGAGGAGAGAACGAGGACAGACGCTCATAGCTGCAGCTTGAGCTCCAGGAGACAATGGTCAGTGATCTGATTTGATCTTGCTCTGAGTTTTATAAGCAGATTTTAAGTGGGTGGCTTTTTGAAAGCGTGCCAGCACCATTTCCACAGGAAGCCCTATTGTGGTTATGGTCTAAAGTAAAGCACACTGGATTTTGGTAGACATGAGAAAATAACATCAAACCTTTTTAAGTAAGATTTAGGGACATATAGTGATGCTTGAAAGTTTATGAACCCTTTGGAATTTTTGATATTTTTGCATAAATATGGCATAAAATATAAATAGAACCCAATTAAACAAATGAGATCAAAATATTGGACTTGGTCATTTATGTATTGAGGAAATTGATCCAATATTACATCTGTAAGTGGTAAAAATATGTAAACCTTTGCTTTCAGTACCTGGTTTGACCCCCTTGTGCAGCAATGACTGTAGCTAAATGTTTCTGGTAGCTGTTGATGAGTCCTGCACATCGACTTGGTGGAATTTTAGCCCCTCTGTACAAACCAGCTTCAACTCTGTTATGTTGGTGGGTTTCCTCTCATGAACTGCTGCGTCAGGTCCTTCCACAACATTTCTGTTGGATTAAGGTCAGGACTCTGACTCAGTCAAAACATTAATTTTATTCTTCTTTGGTAGAACAACTTGTGTGCTTAGGGTTGTTTTGCAGTATGACCCACATTCTCTTGAGTTTCAGCTCATGGTCAGACGTCCTGACATTTTCCTTTAGAATTTGCTGGTATAATTCAGAGTTTATTGTTTCATCAGTAATAACAAGCCATCCTGGCACCACCATGTTTCACAGATGGGATCATTTACAGCAAAACATTCTATTTTTTTTATTTATATTTTTCCCATGATCTTTAGCAGCAGTGTTCTTTTTGGAGAGCAGAGTCTTTCTCCTTGCAACTCTGCCATGCTGGCCATTGTTGTTCTGTGTTCTCCTGACGGTGGACTCATGAACATCAACATTAGCCACTGTGAGGCAAGCCTTTAGTCGCTTAGCAGTTACCTGGGTTCCTTTGTGCCCTCATGGACTATTAAACACCTTGCTCTTGGTTTGATCTTTGTTAGTCGACCACTCCTGGGGAGTATAACAGTGTCTGTGTTTACATGCAAAGATTTTTGCCAATCCAATTGAATACAAATCGGACTACAGATTCAGACTGAGGTGTTTATATGCTCCCTCTATTCAACAATCTGATGAAAAATCTTCGTTTACATGCTCACTACAATGATGCAAAATGAGGCGCATTAGTGGAGAACCTTGTAAACATTACCATGAGGTCACGTGAGGTCCAGTCAGAGTGAGATGAGCAGCAGTAAACAGTGCTTGTGTTTAGTTACTTTAAACAGACTCAGAAACACGTCCTTCACCTGTACTTATAAAGGAAGACGTCATGCTCTGAGACACATAAGCAGGCCGTCCATTCCACCGCCGTCTTTTAAAGCTCAGAGTATAAACCTTGTCTCCTCTGCAGACCAGTTTCTGCTCCGCTGTGTTGAAACCTTTATATATAAACCTTTTGCTGCGAAGTGACGCGCATGCGCAGAACGTACTTACACGGTCCGATTGGAGTTGTGGCCCGTAGTAATATAGCAAACCCGACTACGCCACCTGGGGAATTTCACCCCAGGACATCTGTCAATCTAAGCCAATAAAGGCACCTAGACACACAGGTAAACCTGAATAAATATCCAGAGGTGTGGATTGAGGTAATCAGAAAGGTTTATTCGCAACTATAAAATCACTCGTTTATTAATATTGTTTAAAACTTTAGCAAAGACACAGTACAGAAGAAAACATACAAAATATAATAGAGAAATATGAGAGCTCCAAAGAACTGGGATAATGGCCGGGGGTGTCCAATTACAGGTGGCCTAGCCCTGTCTGTATTCTAAAGTCTCCAATACACACACCCACACACAAGCAAAAGCGCACAAACCAAACCACGAGTGAACAGACAGAAAGGGGGGCATCCAAATGTCCTACAAGAAGAAGACACAATTAGAATTTCACAATTTCTCCCACCACTAGACCCACAGGACACCCCACAGCCAACAAAGTTTTCCCAGTAATAAATAATAATACTTTAAAAACAATCCCACACTAAACCAAACACTGCTACCAAAGTAAATAAAACAGTAAGTCAATTAAACAGAAAAAAAACATAAGGCCATCAATTGATAACCAAAAGCAAAATATAATCTGTTCAACTAGAACAAAACCAAGAAGCAACTTAAACAAACAAGCAAAAGTAAATAAAAATAGGGAACGAAATAGAAAAGCCAAAAAAAAAAAAAAAAAAAAAAAAAAAAAAACCGCAACACAGACACAGCAACACAGACACAGCAACACAGACACAGCAACACAGACACAGCAACACAGACACAGCAACACAGACACAGCAACAGCTCCAATTTCACTGTGTAGGTATTAAAATATTTCTTCGCCAGGCGCCACCCGGACTGGTCACTGGCGACGCTCACGCAGGGCCTTCGGCTGTTGCTATACACAGCTCACACCCTGTTAGCTGTTGCCCCAATCCACATCACACCTACGGATAGACATTAGCGGTATAAGCTACCAATACCCACCAAACTATGCGGAATACCGCGTACCTACCTACGGATAGGTGCTGCTCCAGCACAACCAGATTACAGGAGTGATAAAATGCAGTGAAGCCACAACAAACGGCTACAGCGTTTAAGCTGTTTCTGAGACACAGAGTGGGGAGAGGAGCTTGCCTAGACCAGCACACCTGCACAGGGACATTACCCATTAATGTTAAACCGCAAGCCAAAGTAGCGCCACCTTTAGGAGCAACCTACCGTTCGATGACCATCAGCCAAGTCCCAACAGACCGCAGCCAAGTGAGGATATGCCTACACCCAGTACCATCGTACATCTATATACGCTAAAGCTAATGCTCACACCTAATTGTATCCACCTGGCGCTTCCGTAAAGGGCGGGGGGAGGAGACAACGCATCACCTTGACTATGGTTGCTGTCAAGACTCGCAACACACTCGTAGCCAGGCACGGGCTTCACTGGCTACAGAGTGTAATCGGATTCAGCTGTTTATGTAGATATTGTTCTTCTATTTAACAGAGTATTTTACAGGATTACCCACCTCATTCAATCAGATAGAAATTGTTTTCCTGTATGGCCTCAGTCGGAGACTAGTCTATTCCTACTGAGGTGTTTACATGGACGTATTCTATTCCGATTGAGCTATTAGTCGGATTACTAACAGATTATTAGGCTGCATGTAAACGTGGCTAGTGGTCTTGAATTTCCTCCTGTCGTACACAATCTGACTGTGGATTATTGGAGTCCAAACTCTTTTGAGTTTTGTAACCTTTTCCATCCTGACGAGAATCAACAACTCATTTTATGAGGTCCTCAGAAATGTCATGATACATGTCCACAAACATGGTATGAAGATCTGACTTCGATAGATTTCTATTCTGTTAAATTGGCTAAAGTGACCTGCTTGCAGTCTGGACCTGTGACCCCCTGAAAACATTTGCTGCATTATGAAATGAAAAATATAACAAAGGAGACCCTGAACTGATGAGCACTGACTTTCGAAACCTGTCTTTTGTTGCCCCTGTCCCAACTTCTTTGGAATGTGTTGCAGGCATCAAACTCAAAATGAGTGAATATTTGCAAAAACAATTAAATTTATCCATCCATCCATTCATCCATCCATCTTCTCCGTCAGGGTTGCGGAGGGGTGATGGAGCCTATCCCAGCAGTCTTCGGGCAAAAGGCAGGATACACCCTGGACAGGTCGCCAGCCCATTAAATTTATCTGTTTGAATATTAAATATCTTGTCTTTGTAGTGTATTCAATCGAATATAGGTGGAAAAGGATTTGCAAATCATTGTGTTCTGTTGTTACACAATGTCCCAGCTCATTGGAATTGGGGTTGTATTATCCTATAGTCATCATCATCATCATCGTTAACCACGCAGTTCAGATAGGGTCACGGTAGAAGTTGAGAGATCAGAGAATCCCAGTCAACCCTGTCCCCCCACAACTTCCTCCAGCTCATTCACTGGGGACCCCAAGCCGTTCCCAGGCCAACTTGGAGATATAATCCCTCCAGCGGGTCCTAGGATGACCCCGGGGTCTTGTCCCAGTAGGCCGTGTCTGGTACACCCCCACCAGGAGGCGTCCAGGGGACATCTGGATCAGATGCCCAAACAATCTCAGCTGGCTCCTCTCAATGCGGAGGAGTAGCGGCTCTACTCTGAGCTACTCCCGGATGTGCAAGCTCCTCGCTCTATCAAATAGTATTCACGATCTCGTTCTTTTGGTCATTACCCACAGCTCATGACCATAGGTGAGGGTTGCGATGGAGATCGACCGGTAAACAGAGAGCTTCGCCTTATGGCTCAACTACCTCTTCACCACTACAATCTGGCACAGTGACCGCATTACTGCTGTCACCTGTCCCAGCCTGCGGCCGATCTCACGATCTCTTTTCCCATCACTCATGAAGAAGACCCTGAGATACTTAAACTTCTCCACCTGGGGCAAGTCCTTTCCCCTTACCTGGAGTGGGCATGCCATCCTTTTCCGGGCTAAGACCATGGACTAAGACTTGGAGGTGCTGATCTGCATACCAACCGCTTGAGCACTGGAGGCATCCATGTGATTCAGCCAAAAGAACAACATCATCTGCAAATAGCAAATGAACAGCACCCTCCTGCCTGCGCACATAATGCCTTCCTGACCCCAGCTACGCCCTGACACTCTGTCCATGAATATCATGTACAGGAGTGGAGACAGGGCACAACCTTAGCGGAGACCAGTGCTAGCACTGAAAGGGTCCGACTTAATGCTGAGTATATGGACACAGCTCTCACTCCAGGATAGCCTGGAGTAGTAGCCCTGGCACCCCATACTCCTGGAGGACCTCCCACAAGATATCTCAGGAAGGATGGTTGTAAGCCTTCTCAAAGTCCACAAAACACATGTAGACTGGGTTGGCAAACTCCCATGCCCCCTCAAAAATCCTCTCTGTGATTTTAATTCGCATTGAGGCGACCCTCTTGTCCACCTTGACAAACTCCAACTGCATGGCTGCCAGCTGGGGACACTATAGTGCAAATGCATCATCCTGTTGCATTAAAGTATTATACTATAGAATATATGCATCATCCTGTCGCATTAATGTATTATACTATAGAATATATGCATCATCTTGTCGCATTAATGTATTATACTATAGAATATATGCATCATCCTATCGCATTAATGTATTATACTATAGTGCAAATGTATCATCCTGTCTCATTAATGTATTACACTATAGTGCAAATGCATCATCCTTTCTCATTAATGCATTATACTATAGAATATATGCATTATGCTGTCGCATTAATGTGTGATCCTATAGTGTAAATGCATTATCCTGTTGTTTTGACATGTCCAACCTTTCTCCTAAAGATCTTAAGCAATAATCCCTCTTGCAATATACCTGATCTTCTGGAATCCATCAAAACATTGTTTTCCTCAAAAGTATCTTTATTTAAGAAAAGATTTGCAGTGACAGTAATGAAATGTACTTTTAAGCTGTGTACAAGAAAAGAAGAAAATTCCTAAATGCAGCACATATTTAACACAGTTAGACAGTGACAGAGTCACGTGAGCTTTCTGTTTAAAGCTTTTTCTTATAAGTCACTTTATTCTCTGGTCCAGGCAGAGACCATCCTAGCGCTACTGTAATAAGGAGAGGAAAAGTGCATCCCATCAAGAAAACACATGCTGATTGGACATTAATCCAGACGGGATTTATTCACCTGTGGAACTTTCCACATTTCTAATATCAATCTGGTCTATGGCTCGCTTCACCCACTTGAAGCCGGGGTCCACGCAGATGCGAGCAGCTTTCTTGGTGATAAAGCTGCAGATGAGACGAGAGTTTTGTTTAATTAAACAGAAAACTTTCAGAAACAGTGTAGAATATCTGTGAGGAAGCAGCTCTGCTCCAGTAGCTCTAACACTTCTAATACTATAGAACTGTCAGAGACGTGTAAACTCATAGTCATAACATAATCCTCTCATCACCAGAGTAACATTAATAAAGCAGAAGAGGGTGAAGACCTACATGACTCCAGCTTTTGGACAGTCATCCCTTGTTTCTTCATAGGACACGATGGATCTTACTGGGACCGGTTTTTTGAAGAAATTAAAACAACATTCCTCTGGCGATTTTCCATCTGTGAGGACAAGAACATGATTATTATTATTATTGTTACTATTATTATTAATCCATCCATCCATCCATTTTCTAAGCCGCTTCTCCGTCAGGGTTGCGGGTATTATTATTAATATTATTATTAATTATAGGCTTGGTAAGAGTGGAATTAAGTCATGCTTTTGCTCAGAAATATCAAGATTTATACCAAAACTCTTGGTTTATATTACAACACTTCTATACTGTTGTGTGAAAAAGTTTGGGCACCCCTTGTCAAATTATGTTTGGCAAATGAGATACAAACAAAAAAAACAACAAATATGTATATAAATATTTTTTTTCAGTATGTTAAATTCAGCAGATAAGTAGAAATTGTGCACAAAAATTTGCAGAACGTGTCATATTTAACCCTTTAATGATCTGCTCAACCATTTGGTAGAGCACAATTTGAGTCACTATATATGCCATAAAGTGCCATCTCGACTGTTTGGTAGACGTGAATATTTTAAAAATCTTGGGGTCAAAAAAACAGAACAAAACAAAAAAAATCACCAAATGGTTTCATTATTACCCCAAACAAATAAAAAATACAAAAAACAGAATTTCATTGCTTTTTTCTTGGTGAGGACTTGGTGAGGTTTAGTCCACGGCTCTCTGTAGAGGGTGTGTAAACTTATTTTCACTTACAAAATCGTCAAAATGTGGAATTTGACCAGGAGTGTTTACATTTTTGCATATGACCGAATGTAAATTGGATGAAAGTGTTGAGCTTTTCACTGTGCATTTTCATCTAATCACTCCATCTAGACAGTAAGTGCAGCGTCTATAGAGCACCAAAGGTCAGTTACATCATAGCAGGTTACAGTCTTTAAACCAGAAAGAAATCATGTGCCAACTTAGTGGCCACTACCAAGTCTTAGTGGTTCAACAGTCAGCATTTAAACAGACATATGAGATGAAACAGACAAGCAACAATGTGGAGCAGATTAAAGAAAATACACAGAATGTCAGAAATACAGATACGAAAGAGCTGGAAACCCGAAATGGGCTGATTCAGTCTTACTGTTGCCTGCGGCGAACGACTGAAGGCAGATGACCACCAGCAGACCGAGCAGGAGAGCGCAGTAAAGGTTTCGCATGGCTGCAGATTCGGCTCCACGGGTGATGAGTGCTGCTGGTACGAGGGTTAAGGGTGAGCTTTGTCTGGGCCTCGGGGTTTTATCGGCAGACGAGGGGAGGGGGTAAAGTGCGACCTAGGTGAGGGGACAGCTCGCACATAGGTGACGAAATGTTCCACTTTGACTGAAAGAGACAGAGTAACGTGTCGCTTCCACAGGAAATCTTGTGGTTTTTACCTTCAGAAGAGACGACCGAACGGCAAACATCGCTCACTACCCCAAATCATCACAGAGCCTCACTGAAACAGTCTCAGATCCTGCAAAACACGCAGACATCAACAGCTCCAGCTTTACTCAATGAGAGAGCAGGTCTGACTTAGCTAGTGTGCTTGTTTATTTAGTAAACAAAAAAATGAATGGCAATGGTGGTTCAGCAGTATATTATTATACCCTGCATTAGTTTAACCCCTTAAAATCCCAGGCTTATTACATACTAAGGCCTATTAGCCAGCAACGACAGGGACTTCAATGCAAACAGGCTGAGCTGTTCTCAGGTTACAGAAGAGTGTAATAAAAAATTGGGCCCTGATATTTTTGGAGATACTTCTGAGGAGATAAGATACCACATCCACTTGCATGAGGATGGAGAAAATGACCCCAAAACTGCCCCCATCAGATTAACAACACTGAAAGCTTTGATCTCTGAGAGAGAGGAGAAGATCAAGCTGCTTCAGATCTGAAAACATCCACAGGTGTTTCTGTCCATCCTTCCACTGTGAAAAGACCACTCAGCGCTGTGGCTCTGAATGATCGTGTAGCTGATCAAGAAGAACCTCACTGAGAAAAGGGACACATCAAACAAAGAAGCTGAACACTGGACTGACCACCCCAGAGTCCAGACCTCAACACCACTTGAATGGGTTTGATTAGTTCAGAAAATCATCAACCAGCTTCTCAGACTGAACTTTGGAAGTGTGTCTGCATTAGCATGCTATTAATGATTTTTATTGCGTTTTATGGAGAAAATGACCATAAATCACTGAAATGACATTAAAGAAAGATGAAACAGTGGTTATCGTCATTTTTAACTGAGAAAAGTCTCATATTTGTGGGTTTCTTTGGTCTCTCGTGCTCCATCTTGGTGGTGTTTCTTTATTTCTCATATCTCTCTGTTTGGAGTGTCTGAAAAACCTCCGTTTGGAGGGTCATGTAGCCCCAACACTTCACCCCACGCCTCTATCTCAACAAGAATTATGACACCCCACCCCTAGACGGGAACACACAAAACAGAGGGGTAGGGCTAAGTGGTAGGAGGGAGGGGTGAAATGGGAGCTGGGCCTTAGAAAGCACTCCTTTTACCTCGTTCATTAGTGGTCAGGCCCACAGAACCACTTCACTTGGTTATGTCACAGTCCGGGCAACCAATGGCATCCTGTGGTCAAAAACTGACCACTAATGAAGAACACTAATAATGACCACTATCTTCTCCTTCTAGAGACAAACAAAGAGAGCTCCAGCTTCAAGAACTTCTAAAGAACAATCATCTGAAGCAGGTGCGGCAGACTGTAGTTGGAACTAGACTACACAGGAAGGTAGATCTCCAGGTCCAGTGCACAACGATGACCAACACCAACTGTGCAGCAGCAGATGAGCTGTCGTCTCTGACTTTACATCTACAAGGTGGACCGACAAGGTAGGAGTGTCTAATAGAGTGGACAGTGAGTGGATACAGTGTTTAAAAACTCCAGAAACCATGTTACCACCACATGAGTGTCACTGCAGTGCTGAGAATGATCCACCACCCACATAATACCAGCTCTGCGGTGGTCCTGACCATTGAAGAGCTAGGTGAAAGGGGGCTACCAAAGTAAACATAGCATGCAGAGCAACAAAACACAAAGTGCACCCGGGCCACGTTTATAGATGACAGTTTTTCATACAGTGTCAGAAACCACATTAACAAGTCTATTAGAGACACTGAACACCTCCATACAGTATGAGGCAAGCATTTAGTATGCAGTTAGCACCATGCTAACTGGTGGGGTATAAACTTCCATTACTTCTTAGCTACATTAGCTTTATATCTATACTACAAGACTAAAGATGAACAGAGGAATTCCACTGATTTCTCTAAATTTCTTCATAATTAAGTGGATAAGATGTAAACAGTCGTTCAGAGCGGTTTTGGTGTGAAACGCTCTGCTCTAGAGAAACTCGCTGAGTCACAACTGTCCACAGTGGTGGTGATGGGAACCAGACGTCCCCCTATTAAAGCTCCTCACAGACAGTTCCTACAGGAGATGGTTCTGAATTCACTGCCTGATGACTGAGACGCTGTCTTATGAGAGTTTAGAGAACTTCAACTCCATTCATGGTGGAGGAAGACATGCAGGGCGCTGTGCGGCAATATAGTCCTCAAAGAAAACTCATTATTCCAGATTTTCCACTATTTTCCATCATCAACGTTCCATATAAGCTCAGAAGACTCGTGTAGGTTCTCTGGTGGTTCTGGATGGTAAAAAAATGTCTATATTTGTGATGTAGTCATGGCGACATCTGGTTCTTATCACCACCACTGTAAAGACGTACCCTTTAAAAATGAGAATAAAGTAACTACATGTACTTTGAGACAAAAGGACCAGTTGGTGCTCATATGAAACCATCATAAAGAGAACGGAGAGAAAAAAAAGTGTCTAGTGTGGAAAAACCCGAGTCGCGGTGCAGAGCTCAGTGCAGCTCTCTGCAGGCCACACTGTGGTCGCCACAGATGAGTCGGGGGGGCGGCTGAGTGGTTCGATGTGAATTAGGTCACATTCTCCACTTTACTCTTCATATTGTTCGCTCTCAGACTCTACACTGAGAGAAACATCAGCACAGGCCCTGCAAAAGCAGTTTTTGGCTTACTCATTGTTTAGCATGTTAATGGAGTCACATTCAATCGAAACCAAAGTTAAATCGATAGTTTATCATGTTAAAATCTAATTTAATACCCCCCACTACCCCCCGCCCCCAACAATGCTGCTGCTACACCTGACCCACAGTGTTGTGGCATATTTACACATGACTCATTGTGCAACACAGCCAGACACTTACTCTGACTGTCGCACTTTATTTGACTCCCTTTATTTAAATAAGCAACAGATTTTTTTTATTGAATTAAAATATTCTTTTTCTTCTTCTGTGTGTTTTACTGCTTATGTTTGTACGGTTTCACATCAGTTTTCAAGGTAGAACCACAAACTTTGCAGGTTCATATGGCCTGTAGACTAAATCTGACTGTAAACATAAATGTTGGCTGTATTTCCGGGTGCAGTCGGATTGGAAGCAGCTGAATTTATGGCACAGTTTACAATAAACAAGAACAGAATACACACACACACACACACACACACACACACACACACACACATATATATATATATATATATATATATATATATATATATATATTACATTATTCATCAGTGCCTCTTTTATGTCAAAGTATTTTCAGTGAAATAAATGTCATTTTAGTTTTTTCTTTACCTTCAAAAGTCAACAAATATGAAGTGGTACAACACCTAACCATATATCTTGATTAATTAAACTATAAAGCAGGCATTTTAATTATATACCATTTTGAATGAAAGTGTTTGGCATGTGTTTCTGTTTGAAAACTTTAAAATAAAAAACATTTTACAAAATAAGGCAACTTTAAAAGTGCTCAACTCACTGGAAAACTTTTGTCTAAGTTTTAAACTATAGACGGCACAACTAAAAACAAAGGCCTTTTATTTTGACATGCTTTTACAAACGAGGGGGCAGAGTATTGCATCATAAAGAAGACCCCAAGTGACCTTCATGACACAATACCAAGGTCAGTAGCTCTTTCAGAAATGTAGGTAAAAATATGATTTTGGAGTCGTGGTTAGAACGGTTCAGTTTACCATGTCTAGGTTTAGGGCTGAAATGTGTCTTTATTAAAATAATGTTTATTCGTTTGAAAAAATTCAGGTATAAACTCAAGTTCAAGGAGAAACGTTTCTTTGAGTGTCTGAGTAGATGGCTGCTTAATTTTAAATTAGTCTGAAAAGTCAGGTGGCACAACCAGCCCTAATCCTTACTGGAACAGGCAATTAAAAGCTTTGATAACACTCACTATGTTTACACTCTTAAATGCACATGTATGCAAATATAAAAGTGCACATCATGACCTTTTTAACAAGGTCCACACAACCACCAGGGATACCGCATTCACAGCCTACCAATGCCTTAGCAACCACCTGGGATACCACAGTAATGGCCTAGCAACTACCTTGGATATTAAGAGACCCTTATTAGTCCTACAACAGGGAAATTTCACCTCCGCATTTAACCCATCCATGAAGTGAAACACCACATACACACTAGGGGGCAGTGAGCACACTTGCCCAGAGCGGTGGGCAGCCCAATCCGCAGCACCCAGGGAGCAGTTGGGGGTTAGGTGTCTTGCTCAAGGACACCTCAGTCATGTGCTGTCAGCTCTGGGGATCAAACCAGCGACCTTCCGGTCACGAGGCTGGTTCACTAACCTCCAGCCCATGACTGCCCCAGCCTAGCAACAACTTAACACCTACCTAGAATCCCACGGTTATAGCCTAGCCACACCTAAGCAAATGGCTAGGATACCATAGCAGTAACATTGCCAAGCTAACTTCCAGTTTAACAAACTTTCCCTTTTAGTTAATAAAATCTACATAAAGTGTTTCTTGTGTTCACTTAGCCCACACAGTGTGACATAAGCATTAACAAATGCTACTAAAATCAGCTGAAATAAACAAAAAACAGCCGTCAGCCAGTTTGGCTGTAAATCTGAACTGATCATAAAACTTCCTGACCAGCTGGTTTAAATAACTAAAGATCTTCACAGAGGGCTGGAGTAATATGTGCAAAGTGCAATGTATGAGGTTTAATACCCATGTTCGAGATGTTTCCAGCTGTGAAGGTTTTTTTTTTTTGGTATGAGACGAAGTCCATGTGCCAGTGAAGAACAGATTTTAACGTAGCCTCTTCAACTCCTTTGAGACCACCAGTGGTTCCAAACTGTACTTAGTCACGTTCTTCATACATGGGCTTGAGGTTAGGGAACCAGCCTTGTGACCGGAAGGTTGTCGGTTCGATCCCCAGAGCCGACAGCACATGACTGAGGTGTCCTAGACCAAGACAACTAACCCCCCATATTGCTCCCTGGGTGCTGCGGATTGGGCTGCCCACCACTCTGGGCAAGTGTGCTCGCCAGAGTGTATGTGGTGTTTCACTTCACTGATGGGATAAATGCAGAGGTGAAATTTCCCCGTTGTGGGACTAATAAGTGTCTCAATAAGTGTCATATGAGGCTGTAACTCTTCTTTCCAGTCAAATAGATGGTGATCATTTTAAACCCTTAAAATAAAAGAAGCTGAACTAGGGTTGTTTTTCAAATCAAATCAAATTTATTTGTAGCACTTTTTACAGCTGATGTCACAAAGCAGCTTCACAGAATTCCAGAAAAGACAAAGTTTTAACAAGAATTTAAAACTACCAGATGAGCAAGCCAGGGGTGACGGTGGCAAGGAGAACCTCCCTCAGAGCTGAGGAAGAAACCTTGGGAGGAACCAGGCTCACCAGAGGGGACCCGTCCTCCTCTGGTCAAACTACCTACAGATTATTATACTACTAATATGAATAGCAGTAGTATTAATAGTAGTAATAGCTAGGAGTCTATGAGAACATCAGTGTAGGGTGGGCAGCTAGTCCAAGGCAGGTGGTGGTAGATGGGGCGTGGGCAGCTGGTCTGAAGTGGGTAGCAGGAGGGCTCGACAGTCAGTCGTCCTTCAGTGTCCGGCCAGACATGTGGGCGGTTGTATACGCGGAAAAAAGGCAGAGAGAGGGAATAAGTTTCATTCTATCCGTTTGTACATAAACAGAGAATGTAAACATTTCCAGAGTGTGGATAACGACTCTGGCAGATCTGACTATGACAGCTTAACTAACAGGAGAGAACCAGAAGGACACACAGACACGGCAGCACTCTGAAACAGTTTGGCATCCCTCCGCTCCACCGTCCACAAACCTGAGTGTCCGCGTGCGAGCAGTGGGATGACAGCACCAGCGTCTCAGTTTACTATAATTCCCTGTGTCCATGGACCCCTGGATCTGCTGCCTTTATCTAGGGGGGAACATTAGCTACCAAAAGCTGAACTGAACAAGTGAGTTTTCAGCCTAGTCTTAAAGATTGAGACTGTGTCTGAGTCCCGAACAGTTTCTGGAAGATCATTCCAGAGTTTGGGGGCTTTATAAGAAAAGACTCTTCCCCCAGTTGCAGCCTTATGAATTCTAGGAACTATTAAAAAGCAAGCACTCGGGGGCTCCCGAATGATGCACCATCTAAGTGTTGGCTGCGTCAACAGATCAGGAGTTCGATCCCTGGTGATGCTGCAGCCGTCCGTAGCCGGGAGTCCAAGACAGCACAATCGCCATCGCTCTCTCTGGTTGGGTAGGATGGGCCACCTTCTCCCCCCCATCACTCAGCGTGATGCTGGTCAGTGCAGGCATCTGTTAGCTGATGCAACAGATCTGGCGTTTGGCGCTTTCCTCCGAGTGCGCTCGGCTGTCCCGTGACATTGCGTGAGCGGCAGTTCGAAAAGAAGCAGTGGCTAGTTTCACAGGTCTCAGAGGAAGCCTGTGCTGTGGGTGTGTAGGTGGAATTGGAGACGACTAAATTGGGGAGAAAAATCGGGTCAAAATAAAAAAAAAAAAAAAACAGCTCTCTGTGATCTGAGTAGTCGTGATGGTTCGTAATGGGAAATAAGGTCTTGCAGGTACTCAGGAGCGAGCCCATGTAGGGCTTTATACGTCAATAAAATAATTTTATTATCAATGCGGAATTTAACAGGCAGCCAATGAAGTGATGATGGCACTGGACTGATACGATCAAATGTTCTAGTTTTGGTGAGGACCCTGGCTGCGGCATTTTGGACTAGTTGAAGTTTGCTTTGATTCCTGCTCGTACATCCTGACAGTAGTGTGTTACAGTAGTCTAGCCTAGACTAGCCTAGAAATCGACCCGTTTTTCCCCAAATCTGGGCTATAAACTATAAACAGACTGCGTCTCTTCAGTGATCTGCTCTGGAAACATCACTTTTAGAAAATAACACAAAGAGCGTCGGAGATTTTTGGCTTTCAGCAGTAAATTGTAAGCGTATAGTGATGTGCAGATCAAAAAACCTGTTCTGTTCATTTGAGGGGAACTTTTACAAAAAAATAATAAATCGATAAATTAAAAATTTACCCTAATTTCATGCAGTTACTGAATAATTTACCTTATGATTTGGTCATGAAAATTTAGATGGACAAACCAGAATATACCCTGGAGAATAAGAGGTTAAATACAGAGCAGTTTCTGATGCAACTCTTCTGGACTTTGGGAAAGTTCTGGCCTTTTCTGGCCAAAGCAAATGGAAATTTAGCAGCAGTCAGGTGTCTGAAATTTGCGCTCGAGCTATGAGGTCAATAACAACAAATAGAAGATTACCAACTGAACGGCATTTTCATCCAACGTTCTGGGTTTGGTGTCTGTCAGGCTGCCATTGTTAGAACTTAACAGCCTTTAAATCGTTTTAAAAACAGCACAGGAATTAAAAAAGACACATTTGGTGGCAGAATATGAATACACCAATTATTAGCCAGATGAAGCTGAAATAACAACAGATAAGGAAATGGATTTTTCCCAGTTGGTACAGGAATGTGGGGTTGTAAACATGAGTCAGTGAGGAAGCATATTTGCTCATATTCAAGGTATTCAAGAGAGGCTGTGGGGAATTTGTGGCTTTTCCTGAGAACAGATTTCCATCCAGTCGTGACAGTGTAGTAGTGTAAGGTCTTGAACAAACACAAACCTCTGCCCCAAAACTCAGGCCAAATTTGAATGATTTCAAACGGCCCTCTCAGGAGCTGACTCAGACGTCAGATGCTACTCTCTTAACACTGGCATTTCCTGGAGACCTCCCAGCTGAACAGAGCTGGTGCTGTTTCTTCATAAGTGGAGCATCGAAGGCAGAGTACATACAGGCGGCTACAGCAGATACAGCCAAGGAATTTGGGTCTATTACAGCAACGAGACATGAAGTCATATCTGCCTCATTTTTCACCTGACCTGTGTGTCATTATATATATATATATATATATATATATATATATATATATATATATATATATATATATATATATATACACACACACACACACACACACACACACACACACACTATATATATATATATATATATATTCGGGTATAAGGTTCGGGTGAATTTAATAGGATTTTAAGTCAGTTAAAAGTGTGTATATATATATATATATATATATATATATATATATACACACACACACACACACACACACACACACACACACACACACACAGGCCACTTTATTAGGTCCACCTTGCTAGTAAAAGGTTGGACCCTCTTTTGCCTTCAGAACTGTCTTAATTCTTCGGGCCACACTTTCAACAAGGTGTTGGAAACGTTCCTCAGAGATTCTGGTTGGTTATTTGAGTTCCTGTTGCTTTTCTATCATCTGGAACCAGTCTGCCCATTCTCCTCTGACCTCTCACATCAACAAGGCATTTTCGTCCACACAACTGACCGCTCACTGGATATTTGCTCTTTTTCGGACCGTTCTCTGTAACCCTAGAGATGGTTGTGCGTGAAAATCCCAGCAGATCAGCAGTTTCTGAAATACTCAGACCAGCCCGTCTGGCACCAACAACCACGCCACGTTCAAAATCCCTTAAATCCCCTTTCTCCCCCGTTCTGATGCTGGGCCTGCACTTCAGCAAGGTGTCTTGACCACCTCTACACGCCTAAATGCATTGAGTTGTGGCCGTGTGATTGGCTGATTAGCCATTTGTGTTAACAAGCAACTGTACCTAATAAAGTGGCCAGTGAGTGTATTTTCTCATTCAGCTCATGATCTCATATGAAGCTTTTAGCTGAAGTCACTGGTGTGACCGCCTTTTTCTGAGGAAATTGTGAAAAAAATAGAAGCCAAATGGATTAAATTCCATATTTTAGTGGATGTTCCCTGATTGACAGGTTTGATGTTCTGTAGCAGCCGTTTAGTAAAATGCATTGATCATTAAAAACGTCTCTGGTGTTTCCTTTATTATGTGTAACATCAATGAGGATCAGTAACACCAGTGACTCCTGTGGAGAGTGATGTAGAATGACCCAAGTACAGTATATATGTTGTTTTGTTAAACCAGTGTACAAAACAAACACAGCAGGTCGAGATCAGGTACATTAAACTCACTAGGGGCTCACTAGCCCTTCATTTCTGTGAGCGCCAGCTTTTCTGGTTTTCTGCAGATAAAACCAACCACACATAGTGACACGTAGGTTAGTGAGGGGGAAACTGTCTGAATGCCAACTGCCTTCTGTTTAACACTTTTAACCACTGTGGAGGAAACATGGTGAGCTCGAGCACAAAGAACCTGCTTCCACACCCATCCTTAACCAGTAAAACACTCACCTAGCAGTGTGAGAGGAGAGCAACCTGAATTCTGACAATAGCTAAAACAAACCAGCTCAAATGCTGATAATCCTCTCACATCAGCTCCAGATTGGGCAGCTTCCCACCAAACTGGGCAGGGGAACACGTTTTGGTGGGTGGACACAATTTGGACTGGTTTTGTTATGATTTTGGCAGCTTTTTTGGATGAAAATGTGTATAAAATGCATAAACTGGACTGTTTAGTAATGCAGCTGAAACATGCCTCACTGCTCCCCACGTCCAATCAAACGTTCAATTTACATTTTATTCACTCATTTCTTCATCATTTACAGCATATGTTGCGTTTTGGATGCTGGTTTGCTGGTCAGCCAGTAACAATCTCAAAATACAGTGGTCAGGTGAAAAATGAGGTAGATACATCATCCTGTTGCTGTAACAGACCCAAATTCCTAGACTGCAACCAATGAATTGCCTATACAATTAACTCATCCATTTAACTGAACAATTACTAATGGTATACTTCTTGGTATGTAGTTACTGGAAATTAGAATGGCCCCTGAGGTGTCATCCATCAGATTCCCAGATGGAGAAGCGTGATTGGTCACTCCAGAGAACACGTCTCCTCTGCTCTAGAGTCCAGTGGCGGTGCTTTACACCACTGCATTCCATGCATTGCGCTTGGTGATGTAAGGCTTGGATGCAGCTGCTCGGCCATGGAAACCCATTCCATGAAGCTCTCTACACTGTTCTTGAGCTGATCTGAAGGCCACATGAAGTTTGGAGGTCTGTAGTGATGGGCTCTGCAGAAAGTCGGTGACCTCTGCGCACTATGCCCCTCAGCATCCGCTGACCGCTCTGTCATTTTACCTGGCCGACCACTTCATGGCCGAGTTGCTGTCGTTCCCAATCGCTTCCGATTTGTTATAATCCCACTGACAGTCGACTGTGGAATATTTAGTAGTGAGGAAATTTCACGACTGGACTCGCTGCACAGGTGGCGTCTGATCACGGTACCACGCTGGAATTCACTGAGCTCCTGGTGTTTTCAGGGCTGTGTGGACACAAATCTGATCTATTCAAATCCGACCCGAGCCACTTTCATATGTGGTCCTAGATCAGATGCGTATCCGATTCGTGGCCTTGTGACTTTAATGTGACGCTCAGATCGGAATTCATGCGCTTTTCTCCAAGGTGCGTGACCATCATTCAGTGTTACTCTGGCAGCAGCGCCGAACAGACATTAAAGCCTGTACACGGTGGAAAAGCAGCTCATCTCACCTTTTCCTCCTCCGTCTGGCTCTAATAATGAAGCTGAGAGCTGATCAGAGTTAATGATCTTCTCAGCGAAGCTCGTTCTGCTCGTTAGTTTGTGTTAATGATGCAGTGATTCAGTCACGTGACGTTACTGAGCAGGATGAGCTCATGAGGGTCAGTTCAGGCCGGTTCATCACATTAATGGCAGATTTGAGTCACTGACATAAACGAGTGTGAACCGTCGTATTTGAGCCACAAGGCTTGAAATGTGAACATAGCCTTAATGCCCTTTATTACTTTATTGAAATGATCTCCTTGTCCTGGAGCCTCTTGAGCCCTCAGGTTGCCATTTATCGCAACTTAAAATACTTTTCTCCAAAGTTTCAAAGGCATCAGCGCTTAACATCCCCAGCAGTTTGTTACTGACGTGGTGTTGGTTTAAACGCCGTGGTTTAGTTCTTTAGTACAGTGGCTGAAATGCTCGCCTTAGTCATGCATCTTCACAGGTTCTGGCTGGAAACCTCGGCGGCAGTCTGGCAACCCTGGGCAGTTCGGCTATAGGTGGCTGTGAGAGAGAAAGCGAGAGAACGAGTGGGCAGACAGACTCATCTGTACAGCGGTTAACTCTGCACCCTTCCTCCGATTCCAGGCAGCAGCTAACGCGCAGAAAACCAAACCCACAACCAAAAGAGAGAGAGAGAGAGAGAGAGAGAGAGAGAGAGACAGACAGACAGACATGCTGATCACTGCTAGACGTGCTTTACCACACACTCTCCTCAAAAATCAAAGCTGTCCAGTCGTTTGTTGTCTGAAGTTCACGTCTTCGGCTTTACACTGGAGCTACGAGGCTAACGCCGCTAACGAGTTAGCCTTTAGCCACTAGATTAGCATCGTTCTGTTAGCATTCGCAGGTGAGGACACAGCCGCCGCGAACCAGGCGAGTTGTTCTCTAACGTGGTTTCTGACACCGTAAGACGTCGTTTTCTAGACAAACGGACAAAGCTGCACACTTCCGTGGATAAAGGCTTCTTTTGCTCGTTAGCGACATTAGCCTCGTAGCTAGCAACATGTCTGCCTCTCAAGCTTTACAAGTAGCTACAAAACCTGATCCCATTTCTTCTTCTTACCCCTACCCTTTGTTTTCGAGCGTCACCCTAACCCCTTGGAACCGAGTTACAGGGCAGTGGTTGAGATCTTCCCTCAAATAAACAGAGCATCGCTTCATTAACAGCTACTAGCGCCGCTCTGTAGGCGACCCTGCCCGTCTGCAGGGACAGCAGAGGAGGGGAAAGTTCAGCTCCTCACTGCCCTCACTTAGGGCATCATACGCCTTCAAAGAGGGGGGCAATTATTTATTATCACCCCCACCCCACTAATTCAGGCATCAGAACTGCTGGACTGTTTAAGGTCGCTTCACATAGCATGGGCAGGAAACAAAAAAAAATAAAAAAAACTATGCAGAGGAGGAGGAAAAACAGAAAAGTCTTTAAGTCAGATTTGAAAGAGGAAAGAGAAGAGCCTCCCTGAGGGACTGAGGAAGAGAATTCCAGAGTTTGGGGGCCGTGGTACTGAAAGACCTCCCTCCCAAAGTGGAGAGTCTGGTGCTGGAACAGCAAGTAAGTTACTGCAAGAAGACCTGAGAGAGCGAGAGGGAGTGTAAGAGGTCAGCAGCTCTCTGAGGCAGGGGGAGCAAGATTATGCAAAGCTTTGAAAGTGAGTAGTAAGATTGTAAAGTTTGTACGGGACGGGACCGGCAGCCGGTGCAGCTGAGAGAGAACGGGGGTAATATGAGCTGAACGCTTAGTGTGGGTGAGAACTCCAGCTGCAGAGCTCTGAATGTACTGTAGCTTTTGGACAGACTTTACAGGGAGACCAACAAAGAGGGAGTTACAATAGTCCATGCGGCACATAATGAAGGAGAGAAGCAGAGTTTTGGCATCTTTATCAGACAGGAACGGTCGGAATGCAGGAGAATGCAGTCTTGGTGAGGAACTTGATGTGCAGATCAAAATTAAGTGATGAGTCGAGTAAAACACCAAGATTTCTAACGACAGGTGCAGGCTTAACGAGCAGGCCATCAATACTAACTGAAAAATTGGATGACTTTGATAGTGAAGGTTTAAGGCCAACCAGTAAGACTTCAGTTTTATCAGTGTTTAGCATGAGAAAGTTATTATGCATCTACACATTTAAATCAGAAATACAATCGATTAGTGCACTGGGAGGGGAATCTGAGGGTGTGTGTGTACTGAGATATAACTGAATATCATCAGCATAACAATGGAAGTTTAGGCCATGGCTACGAATGATCTGCCCAAGGGGTGAAATGTAAATTAAGAAAAGTAGGGGTCCAAGAACTGAGCCTTGCGGGACACCACATCTGACAGGAGAGGAGGAGGACTTCTGTGGGCCTAGTGTAATAAACTGGTGTCTGTCTAAGATACAGTGCCTTGCAAAAGTATTCGGCCCCCTTGAACTTTTCAACCTTTTGCCACATTTCAGGCTTCAAACATAAAGATATGAAATTGTAATTCTTTTCTGAAGAAGCAACAACAAGTGGGACACAATCGTGAAGTGGAACAAAATTTATTGGATATTTAAACTTTTTTAGAAATAAAAAACTGAAAAGTGGGGCGTGCAATATTATTCGGCCCCTTTATTTTCAGTGCAGCAAACTCACTCCAGAAGTTCAGTGAGGATCTCTGAATGATCCAATGTTGACCTAAATGACTGATGATGATAAATAGAATCCACCTGTGTGTAATCAAGTCACCGTATAAATGCACCTGCTCTGTGATAGTCTCAGAGTTCTGTTTAAAGCGCAGAGAGCATCATGAAGACCAAGGAACACACCAGGCAGGTCCGAGATACTGTTGTGGAGAAGTTTAAAGCCGGATTTGGATACAAAAAGATTTCCCAAGCTTTAAACATCTCAAGGAGCACTGTGCAAGCGATTATATTGAAATGGAAGGAGTATCAGACCACTGCAAATCTACCAAGACCCGGCCATCCCTCTAAACTTTCAGCTCAAACAAGGAGAAGACTGATCAGAGATGCAGCCAAGAGGCCCATGATCACTCTAGATGAACTGCAGAGATCTAAAGCTAAGGTGGGAGACTTTGTCCATAGGACAACGATCAGTCATACACTGCACAAATCTGGCCTTTATGGAAGAGTGGCAAGAAGAAAGCCATTTCTCAAAGATATCCATAAAAAGTCTCGTTTAAAGTTTGCCACAAGCCACCTGGGAGACACACCAAACATGTGGAAGAAGGTGCTCTGGTCAGATGATCCCAAAATTGAACTTTTTGGCCACAATGCAAAACGTTATGTTTGGCGTAAAAGCAATACTGCTCATCACCCTGAACACACCATCCCCACTGTCAAACATGGTGGTGGCAGCATCATGGTTTGGGCCTGCTTTTCTTCAGCAGGGACAGGGAAGATGGTTAAAATTAATGGAAAGATGGATGGAGCCAATTACAGGACCATTCTGGAAGAAAACCTGTTGGAGTCTGCAAAAGACCTGAGACTGGGACGGAGATTTATCTTCCAACAAGACAATGATCCAAAACATAAAGCAAAATCTACAATGGAATGGTTCACAAATAAACGTATCCAGGTGTTAGAATGGCCAAGTCAAAGTCCAGACCTGAATCCAATCGAGAATCTGTGGAAAGAGCTGAAAACTGCTGTTCACAAACGCTCTCCATCAAACTTCACTGAGCTCGAGCTGTTTTGCAAGGAAGAATGGGCAAAAATTTCAGTCTTTCAATGTGTAAAACTGAGAGACATACCCCAAGCGACTTGCAGCTGTAATCGCAGCAAAAGGTGGCGCTACAAAGTACTAACGCAAGGGGGCTGAATAATATTGCACGCCCCACTTTTCAGTTTTTTATTTCTAAAAAAAGTTTAAAATATCCAATAAATTTTGTTCCACTTGACCTTTGTGTCTCACTTGTTGTTGATTCTTCACAAAAAATTACAATTTCATATTTTTATGTTTGAAGCCTGAAATGTGGCAAAAGGTTGAAAAGTCCAAGGGGGCCGAATACTTTTGCAAGGCACTGTATGACCTGAACCACTGTAGGGCTGTGTCAGTGATGCCAGTAGAGAAAAGACGAGAAATGAGAACATCATGATTAACAGTATCAAATGCTGCACTTAAGTCAAGGAGAATATTGAGAGAACCACTATCAGCAGACCGGAGAAGATCATTAACTCGCAGAAGGGCTGTCTCAGCGCTGTGGTGAGTACGGAAATCAGACTGGAATGGCTCATAGAGGGCATTATCACTCAGAAACGTCTGGAGTTGGGAAGCAACCACTCTTTCCATTACTTTAGCTAAAATGGAAGGTGTGAGATGGGTCTGTAATTAGAAAGAGAAATCGGGTCCAATTCAGGCATCTTAAGTATCAGAGTCACTGCAGCAGTTTTAAGGGCAGTAGGAACAGAACCAGAAGAGAGACATGAATTTATCACTGTAGCAATAGGGGTGTTGATTACAGATGGACAGGCCTTGAGTAGAGGGGTGGGGGCAGGGTCAAGCTGACAGGAGGAAGCATTAGACTTAGTGATGAGTTCAGAGACAGAAAAGGAGCCAACAGGTGTGAAACAAGTTAGCTTTGTGATCAAGGCAGGAGAATCTGTCAAGGAGAATGGCTGGGAAGCAGAAGGAAAGGGGCTGTAGATCTGATTCATTTTCTTTTCAAAGAAATGTAGAAAAGCCTGACACTGCTCAGCTGAATGGGGGCACGCTGATACAGGAGGATGGAGGAGTTTGTTAACGCTTTGAAAGAGAGCTTTTGGCCTAGACTTAGCATTATTTGTGATGGAGGAGTAGTAGATGGAGCGGGCAGTATTAAGGGCATCCCTATATTTGTAGGTGTGTTGACTGTAAAGTAGAGAGTGGACAGTAAGGCCAGTTTTTTATAAAGGCGCTCAAGATGCCGACCAGTAGCCTTCAGTACCCTTAGTTCAGGGGTGAAGGCACAAAAAACAGGGGTGGGGCTCAGTGGTAGGGCTGAGGGGTGAAATGGGACTGGGCCTGAGTTAGCTTTTAGCCACTAGATTAGCATTATTCTTTTTGCACACCCCAGTGATTACACAGTTCCCAGAATCCACATCGAGCTGTTCTCACCTGGTTTCCGCCGCTGCCCGACATTCTGCAACATATAAAACCAGACAAAAGTCAGGCTTCAAAAGGGCTGCTATACACTTTTAGGGCTAATAGCCTCCACTGCTTGTTATCTACATTAGCCTCTTAGCTCCAGTGCTGAACTACAGGACCAAGTTTAACACCCCAGACTTGGCTGATTAAACGGATTTGGGGTTGATCTGCTCTCAAAACAAACAGAGTGAAGGTGAGAAGAAAAAGGCAGGTAAGAGGAACAGGTGCGATCGTGACGCTAAACGCTAAAGGTGCCACCACTCCTTCGCCTCGCAATCGATGGTTTGACACAAAATCAGTAACGTGATTTTAAGTGTCCAACATTTTCTATAAAATCATTTCTCATCAGGCCTAGTCACTTTTTTCTTAGTTCTTTGTAATATTTGTCTTAGTTTATTCATCTAAAAGAAACAGTGCATTTAAAATCTGTTTGACAAGATTAAAAACTAATTGTTTTTAATGCAGGGCAATAATCTGGGTGGTCCGACGGTGGACCACTAGTGGCAAATACCTGGCTGGGTGCAGACCTTATCAAGCCAGTGGGCCGATATAGGCTCGCTGTCTGGGGCGAGATGGCTCCTTCTTGTATCTAGCATAGTTACCCCATTACCGACCACCTCAAAACGAAAAAATTGTTCTTTAGGCTGACTGAATAAACAAATGCATTTTATTCTTCCAAATCAGTTTTTTAGGAGAAATGTCCAAAACCTGTTTGACTTTCAAAGAAATCATCCCCACCCCCCTTTTTTTAACTGTGACTAATACTGTTAGAATGATCAGCGTGCACTGATATCGGGAACCTTGGGTCACTTTGGGCTGTCCGTAGCTCATTTGTCTGTTTAGCAGGGTGTGTTTGTCCTCTGGGGCTTCATTACTCTGTGTACTAGTTAACGTGGTGGCGAAGAAACACATTTTTGACTTCAACACAAATATCGGCAAATGGAAACGGGTCAATATCAACATAATGCGCCTTTGGTTTCCCCAGGAAAATCGTTTTCATTCATACATTGGGAAACATTCTGAATGGTTCAAGTTTCATAGGAACAATTTATTAGAAATACACAAGAAGGTTAACCTTCACTTTAAAATATGTTGTGTACCATCTTCTTTGGATCTTCACATGTCCGAGGTGCTGCATGGCTAAACTGAAACAGGTTAAATAACAACTCTTTAAAATTATGCACGTTTTCCAGTTTTAAAAAAGTTTGTTAAGAATTCATTTGATTATTGATTTTGCCATTTTGATTAGTCACCGTCTCCCATTCTGTGCATCTTGCAATGACAGGGTGAACACGGCATGACTTGGGAGCAGTCATAAGAAGCTGGCTGGCCGCTGCAAAATAAAAAGCTTGACGCAGACGCTTTCTGGCTACTGCCTTATAACTACAGTGAAACTTCAAAGAAATTTAAAAAATATTCATTTTTTTTGTTTTTGTTTTTAAGTTATGAGGTCCCAAAGAAACCGCACACATGACCCAAATAGTTCACCGAGTGCCTTTACATGCACTCAATCATCTGATCATAATCAGATTTCTAGCGGTACCAGAAATAAACAAGCAGCGTCGCCGCGAGACGCAGCAAAACACTTTTGGAGCAAAAATGAAGCCAAATATGAAATAAAGGATTTAAATATTCTTCATCTTCTAGATGGTGTGTGTGCATATTTTCACAGAGTAGCGCAATGTTTTAAAAAAGCGGTCATGACGTTCGAGTTTTATGCTATGTTTACATCACGTCGTCTTCTGAGTTTAAGTGATACTTTTTTGATCCCACAAACGGGGAAATTCCACCTCCGCATTTAACCCATCCGTGAAGTGAAACACCACATACACACTAGTGAATACACACACACTAGGGGGCAGTGAGCACACTTGCCCGGAGCAGTGGGCAGCCCTAGCCACAGCACCCGGGGAGCAGTTGGGGGTTAGGTGTCTTGCTACAGTCATGGACTGTTGGTGCTGGGGATCAAACCGGCAACCTTCTGGTCACAGGGCCAGCTCCCTAACCTCCAGCCCACGACTGCCTGTTTATCGGCTGACTCGTGTAGACCTGGAGTTTCCCCATTATCTGATTACCCAGGTGCATGTAAACGTGTTTATCAGATTACTAACAAAATCTGATTTTCTGCCGTTATCGGATTATTGAGTGCACGTAAAGATGATCACTGTTAGCGACACTTCAATACGGTTTTCAGATGCCCAAACGTTTTTTAATAAAGACAGTGGTTCTATTGACAACCATGAACACAAAGAACTTTAAATGGTTCTTTGCTTGGTAAAATAGTTCTTCAAATTGATGGAAAATGTGTTGTATATGGATCTTTATAGTCTCAAAAAAGGGTCCTTTACTGTTATAAAGGATAAAAAGTATGTGTTATACATAAACACACACACACTCACACACACACTATATATATATATATATATATATATATATATATATATATACACACACACACACAGAACCAGTTCACCATGCAAAGAATTCATTAAGCAAAAGATTATTTGTGTTCATGGAACCATCTTTACTAAAGAACCTTTGGAGAACTGTCGTTTTTACACAATATGTAGAAGTTGCTGAAATCGGGGGACGGCCAACGCAGGGAGTGGGGGGGGGGTGGCTTTAACCTTCATACAGAGCACAGGGCTCAGCATCGACAGACAGGAAGAGAGGTTTACTGATAACACTGCCGTCAACCCCAGCACGGAGGCCCAAGTTACTCAAAACGAACAAAGGCTGTTAAACTCGTCATCATGTTCTAACAGACTGCTCCAAAATAAACTGCTTCATTTCGTGATTGATTGATTATTTATTCGTTTAATCAGCTCATTCTGAGTCATTCTGTCCTCCATGTCCCACACCGAGTGCTTTCTAGTTCGTCTCGTGTAGAACTTCCTCATCAGAAGCATCTCCAGAGGACACTTCAGTCATACAGAGACCAAGTGCAGCTTTTTCAGACCAGACAGACCAACAAATACAGATCCATTACCACAAATCAGCCACCACAGATGCAATCTTCACAACTGGCTGAAAAATAAACAAACCAAGCAAATATGCAAAGCAAAACAAACAAACGAAAACTTCAAATCAGACACTCGTGTACCACAAAAAACAGAAAGAAAGTAACACAGTGGTCAAATCTGAAGACCAAAACCAAACAAACTCGTTTGAGACTGTTGATCGCAGGGTCCGGACACACACCCTGAAACAAATTTACCTAAAAAAAGGGCATCTGGAACCCTATCCAGCATAATGTCATCACGGTCATTTCACATCCATCTATCTCCGCATCTTTTGCACCATTTTTGCAAAAGGAAGTGCCCACAGAAAGTCCAAAACTACTTCGAAAGGTCTAATTTCATTAATGTACGTTAAAATGGGGCGCTTCTTTCCTTCTCCCATGTCCTGATATTTGAGGTTCTGTTATGACAGCGATGATTTGAATGATTAGACATTAGTAGTTCTGGGGCAATGAAATATATTATTATATGTTGTCAATATATTATAAAATATAAATAGAATATACTCAGTATTTGCAATACATTACTTTATAGTATGGGCAGGACACCTGGCCCAAATAGAGGCAATCTGGGGACCCAAACTTAATGCGAGAATCCACAAATCCAGCTTTAAATAACACACTTGGACCCTTTTCACGTTCGGAAGTTGATAAAACCATTTCATTAAGCAGATGTTTTGATGTCAGTATCTCATTTACACACACACACACACACACACACACACACACACACACACACACACACACACACACACACACACACACACAAACATAGTGGACAAACCCCAAAGAAGTTCCAGTTTTAGTGCTGTAGCTCAGCACAGAGTGAAAGTGGCCTGGTTGGAGATCGAGGATGGAAGGACGAGAGCTGAAAACCATCAGAGCTCCAATTCATTGTCCATATCAGCAAAGCTGGACAAACAAACCTTAAACACAGTTTAAAGTGATTATCCATCCAAAAATCAGATTTACGGTCACCCCCTCTGGCTCATCAGCCAAAGCACGTTTGGTTTCTGAAGTTTCTTTAGATGAACACGGACTGAGGTAAATGTGTAACGAGGCATGCGGTGTGCAAGACGCTAATTGGTGGACTGGAAGCTTCCATTAATAGGAGTTCAAGTAAAATGAGTTTTAGATAATATGGGTCAAAGGCCATGAATGACGGTCATTATTTTATTGTATATAATTAGCAACAGTTCATTTATTCCATTTTTAAAAAATCTAAACAGCTTCTTAAACCGTCCTTCTTCACTTGCGAGCTACATTAGCTGAGCTGTATCCTCAAACAGACTTGCTCTTATGGTTTGTGAGTCACTGTTCCTCTGTATGACATACTGTATGCATGTAGGACACACTGGTCATTTATAAAAATGGACAAAAATATAGACATTCACGACTCAATATGGTTGCTGCTACTGTTTTTGGCTACGTGATGCGCTTACATGGCTAAAAGCTTCTGTTATTTGTTAGCTAAATGGCTATTAGCTTTGTAGCTCCAGTGCAAAGACTAAGGACACCTCACATGTCTTGGCTGAAAGACCACATTTCTGGCGGGGGTGACCGGGAGAATCTGATTTTTGGTCAAACCGTTGCTTTAAGGTGTGTATTAGTGTGACGCCTTCTTCATGCCCAAAGGAGAGTTTTGTCCACAGTATCTCCTGAAGTGCAGCGTGATTGAACCGCCGGAGGGTTTGACTCCTGGAGTCCAGCAGATAGAAGAGGTACGAAGGTCCCGGGTCTTAAGGTTCTGCTCACACCGAGGCTGCTGGGTCTTCTCGTCTCCGTTGCTCCAGGTACGCGAGGTGTTTCCCCTCAGCGCTTCAGTACAGGACTGGCCCGTTCCGGGTCTTTCTGAAGAGTGTGAAGAACCTGCACAAACATGCAGAGTAGAAGCTCGTGAGAATTCACCTTCTTCACCCAGTGCATTTACTTTGTCAATCTCATAGCATGATCAGGGTAAACAGTCAAGTCAGCGTTTATGGTAAAGTTTAGCCTCAATAACGTGATGAGTTCACCATGTGAAGTTTGAAAGCATTGGCAAATAGGGTAATTGTGGACTGCAGGTGATGAAACCCAGTGCACTTAAAATGCTTTCTTTCCAAGTAGGTTATTCTTGCTCTTGTGGGCATCACAATCTACTTCAGGGGTGCTCAAATCCAGTCCTGGAGGGCTGGTGTCTAGCATAGTTTGGTGATTTACCTGCTCAAACACACCTGTTAATTGGCATGTTTAGTGCGTGTTTGAGCTGAGGAACGGCCACACTGTGCTGGACGCCGGTACATACAAAGTATGTCCTGTGAATAACTAACCAAATGTCCACTAAATGATGTGCATTTCCACCAAAGTCCTCCTCTTACATTACGAGCACCTCCTCGTTTCTACGCTCTCTGTCCATCTTATCAGCTCCACTTACTGTATAGCTGCACTCTGTAGTTCTACAGTTACAGACTGTAGTCCATCTGTTTCTCTGATACTCTGTTACCCTGTTCTTCAGTGGTCAGGACCCCCATGGACCCTCACAGAGCAGGTACTATTTGGGTGGTGGATCATTCTCAGCAGTTTTAAACACTGTGTCACCACTCAAATAGTACCTGCTCTGTGAGGGTCCATATATACAGTATATATATATTAGTGTGCTTAAGTGCATTTTCCAAAAGTTATCCATTTTAATAAAGGCTTAGGCTGATCTTCTCAGCCTCAGAGAGAGAGAGAGAGAGAGAGAGAGAGAGAGAGAGAGAGAGAGAGAGAGAGAGAGAGAGAGAGAGAGAGAGTGAGAGAGAGAGAGTGAGAGAGAGAGAGTGAGAGAGAGAGAGAGAGATACAGATATAGCTCTCTGTGTACCTGAGTCCACTTCCTGTTCCTGCAGCTCATGCTGACGGCTGCGATAGAGGAGAAGAGCGTGTGAGCATTGATGTGTTCGGGGAGCCGTGTGAGGAACTGAGCGTTGTGGATGAAGTCCATGTGAGTGAGCACGTCCTCGTACAGCCGCAGGATTCCCAGAGCGGTGCGGAAAAGGAATTCCTCACCATCCCGGCAAAACACGTCCCACACACGACACGCCACGTCCAGTGGGAGGGATTTACTGTACAGAGTGAAGATCCTACACATAGCACAGAGAACAGCACAGTTAGAGAATGCACACTGTACAGAGTGAAGATCCTACACACAGCATAGAGAACAGCAGAGAGTAAAGATCCTACACATAGCACAGAGCAGTTAGAGAACACAAACTGTACAGTGAAAATCCTACACATAGCACAGAGAACAGCACAGTTAGAGAACACACACTGTACAGAGTTAAGATCCTACACATAGCAGAGTGAAGATCCTATAAATAACACAGAGAACAGCAATTAGGGAACACACTGTACAGAGTGAAGATCATACACATAGCACAGAGAACAGCAGTTAGAGAACACACACTGTACAGAGTTAAGATCCTACACATAGCAGAGTGAAGATCCTATAAATAACACAGAGAACAGCAATTAGGGAACACACTGTACAGAGTGAAGATCATACACATAGCAGAGTGAAGATCCTATAAATAACACAGAGAACAGCAATTAGAGAACACACTGTACAGAATGAAGATCATACACATAGCACAGAGAACAGCAGTTAGAGAACACACACTGTACAGAGTGAAGATCCTACACAAAGCAGAGTGAAGATCCTATAAATAACACAGAGAACAGCAGTTAGAGAACACACACTGTACAGAGTGAAGATCCTACACAAAGCAGTGAAGATCCTATAAATAACACAGAGAACAGCAATTAGGGAACACACTGTACAGAGTGAAGATCATACACATAGCAGAGTGAAGATCCTATAAATAACACAGAGAACAGCAATTAGAGAACACACTGTACAGAATGAAGATCATACACATAGCACAGAGAACAGCAGTTAGAGAACACACACTGTACAGAGTGAAGATCCTACACAAAGCAGAGTGAAGATCCTATAAATAACACAGAGAACAGCAGTTAGAGAACACACACTGTACAGAGTGAAGATCCTACACATAGCAGAGTGAAGATCCTATAAATAACACAGAGAACAGCAATTAGGGAACACACTGTACAGAATGAAGATCATACACATAGCACAGAGAACAGCAGTTAGAGAACACACACTGTACAGAGTGAAGATCCTACACAAAGCAGAGTGAAGATCCTATAAATAACACAGAGAACAGCAGTTAGAGAACACACACTGTACAGAGTGAAGATCCTACACATAGCAGAGTGAAGATCCTATAAATAACACAGAGAACAGCAATTAGGGAACACACTGTACAGAGTGAAGATCCTACACATAGCAGAGTGAAGATCCTATAAATAACACAGAGAACAGCAATTAGAGAACACACTGTACAGAATGAAGATCATACACATAGCACAGAGAACAGCAGTTAGAGAACACACACTGTACAGAGTGAAGATCCTACACAAAGCAGTGAAGATCCTATAAATAACACAGAGAACAGCAGTTAGAGAACACACACTGTACAGAGTGAAGATCCTACACATAGCAGAGTGAAGATCCTATAAATAACACAGAGAACAGCAATTAGAGAACACACTGTACAGAATGAAGATCATACACATAGCACAGAGAACAGCAGTTAGAGAACACACACTGTACAGAGTGAAGATCCTACACAAAGCCAGAGAACAGCACAGTTAGAGAACACACTGCACAGCATGAATAAGAGCAAAACTCTCATCCAACCTAATGAGACACTGTAACAAACACAAGGGGTGTGAAAGAGTAGTCGAGAGCTTGGTTTACTGTTCGAGGGAGCAAATTTAACAACTGAAATGAATTTCAGCTATTTTTATTGTGCAAAACTGCATATCGCTGCTGTCAGAACACCCTGTATCTTCAAAATGGTAACTTTACAGGAGAAAGAAAAACATACTTTACTTTTAATGCAAGTCAACAGAACCAGACTTTTTATCTAAGTAATTGTGGGAAATTTCTTTTCGTCCATTCACTGTGAAATTTACACACAAAGTAAAGGGCAACAGCCATTTTCAAATCATGTCAAAAACTGAAAAATGTTCAGTAAATATTACAGTCAGTCATTCACGTTAATGGGGGCAATGCTTCTGAATGGGTTTCTTCGCTTGATTAAACCATCAGGCTGCGAGAACCACAGCGCTGTGTGTGGAGCAGCTATCTGATGGAGGTGCACCACAGGTGGGGCTTCAGGGCAGGATACGCTATGCTAAATCTAGGCTAAAGGCTACTGTACCCCCAAAAGACTGGCAATTCATTTATGCATCTTTTAAATGTCTGCTTTCTCATTTATAACCTGAACAAACAAGGATTCAGACTGTAACTGACTACACAACAGGAGATGAGAGATTACTGAAAGAACCCTGATTAATGGTAAAGGGGCTTCTGTTAGCACATCTTGGACTGTTTGTACCGTTTGCTATTTGGCCGATTTGTGTTATACCAATGAAACGAATACCTTACAAAGAAATTCAACCAGTATATCACTCACTACTACTACTGCTTCATCTCAAAACACCAGATGAAGTCATGAACATTTTTACTGCTGCGTGTGTACCCACACCGCCAACGTGATATTCCATCTACTGCACAGACAGGTGCCACATCAGCAATTACGTCACAACCCTAAATCCGTTAAACAATAATTTTATCTTTAGCACGGCTGTCATTTTGCTTGCATGTGTGTGTTTTGCTGTTCTCTCAAAACACTGTGGAGACTTTTGCCAAATATCACTTATTATACTTGGTATAAAAAAATAAAATAATGCATAAATATATGACAGACAATTAAAAATTCTATACTGATTTTCAAAAACTGATGCAAATTTCAATTGAAATTTAGAACATTTTCAAAATGCAATATAAATCGGACTGAATGTCATAGGGTCAGAAGCATCCCATCACCAAATTCATCCATACTCTGTGTTCTACAAAAACATTAGCCTAGCCCTAAAAATGAGATGATGAACTTCTGCACAGCTTAATAAAGACAGCACTGTGCTGGCGCGCTCGAATGCTGGTTATGTCAGCACCACAACTGGAAAGAAAGCACACAGAGGAGCGAGTCATCTGTGCAGTCTGTCTGCATTTTTTTAGTATCATGTCCTTTTTTTAACCCTCTTTGTTGCTAAACAGGGTTTCTTCATTCTTATACCTCAGATGTTTCAGAATTAGCTCGCGCTCACTAAATGACCCAGAGCTTTAAGAACTCTGTGGCGTCGACAGCTAAAGACGTCTCTGATTCCACAGCGGCTTCCCCGACAGGTAAAAACTGCGGTCCATTCAGAACATCTCTCAACAGCTTACGCACACCCTCCCTCGGTCTAAATATAAGTATATATTTCCCTGATGCAGGCAGAAGTAGTAGGTGTAAAGAATATGTACATGTAGTAATAAAACTCTTTCAGCCACAGATTCGTTTCGTTTGGGCTGCTGTTTCTCTGTAACTGTCAGTAATAGTCTTAGACCCCAGAGCCCATTGTGTAAAGACTTACCCTTGTGTATGTGTACACACACACACACACACACACACACACATATTATATATATATATATATATATATATATATATATATATATATTACTGTCCATTTACTTCAGTTATTGAAGGTAACGGGTTGGGAAAGAATGTGGCCTGTGCAAAAGTCATGGCACATTCATGACACATGAAGGCTGTCTCTGCAAGTTTCTCTAGAGTGGAGCACTTAATACCAAACCACTTTGACTGACCTTGTTTACAAGGTACAGAGGTGATGAGAAATGGTGGAGCTCTCCATTAGGGCAGTCGTGGGCTGGAGGTTAGGAAACCAGCCTCGTGACCGGAAGGTCGCCGGTTCGATCCCCAGAACTGACAGCACATGACTGAGGTGTCCTTGGGCAAGACACCTAACCCCCAACCGCTGCCTGGGTGCTGCAGTTTGGGCTGCCCACTGCTCCAGGCAAGGATGGGTTAAATGCAGAGGTGAAAGTTCCCCGTTGTGGGACTAATAAGGGTCTCTTAATCTTAAAATGTGCAGAAGTGCATTTCCGGCAGAGGGAACTTAATCTCACTTAGAAAATCAACAGATTTTCCCAGGGGTGTGTAAACTTTTGCATACAGCTCCTGATGTCACATATACAGTGACTGGAAAACTATTTCCATATATACGGACTGTATGGACAGCAGAGAGTGAATTTTTTTTAATCTATCAGTGTTGACGCATCAAAATAAACAGGGAAATTCAGTTTGTTTTCCACTATATGGGCCTTTAAATGTGCTTTCTACAATAAATGTACTTCTTGCTTAGTCAGCATGGCCTGGTGAAGCTCAGGTCAATAAGCACACACCTGCTTAAAAAGCCTGTAGCTTGTGTCTCTCTCTGCTCTCACACCTCCACACTCACAGACGTTCGTTCTAAATATATAAAGTGTGAATTTCCTGGTAAATAGTGCACGGTAGGCGAGGCAAGTGTGACTTTTGGGCAGCGTGCAGGCGGTTTCAGTAGCAAATCACCCTGTCACCCTTCCCCCCACCCAACATACTAAAACTGCACCCATCTAAAGGTTGTGTTAACCACATCAAGTGGGTGAGAAGCTTCCAGAAACCTCTCTGTAAACCTTTATCTCCCTCAGCACTATATTATCAGCCCATCTGCACCACAACAAGATAACTTGAGGTTTACGGATAAATAAATATAAACAAATTAAAATAAAAATTAAAAATCACTCATCTTTATGAACATTGCTCTCTATTCAAGCTTTGGAGGTGTGGAAATGTATGCAACTATACATCGACCAGGCTTAACATTCTGTCCACTTTATCAGCTCCACTTACTGTATAGCTGCACTTTGTAGTTCTACAGTTACAGACTGTAGTCCATCTGTTTCTCTGATACTCTGTTACCCTGTTCTTCAGTGCTCAGGACCCCCATGGACCCTCACAACGCAGGTACTGTTTGGGTGGTGGGTCATTCTCAACACTGCAGTAACGCTGACATGGTGGTGGTGTGTTAATGTGTGTTGTGCTGGTCTGAACTGAACGGGTTACAAACTTGCAGACGCTTCCTGAAGCTTTTCAAAGAGCCTGTTATCTGACTTCCTCATCTCCAAACCATCGACATATCAACCCCACCATCTGAAAAACCTCATAAACCCCATTGCAGGAAAACACAAGAATTTTTTCAGCTGATAAAACTGACATTTTTCTCCCATCTCTTAAACTTTTGATGGCAAAATAATGTGAATGAATGCAAGCCGTCTCTGCTAAACCTGTAGTGAAATCTCTAGACGTATTTAAAAGTATTTAGATGTTTGATGATTCAGATACGTACCAGTCGATCAGATAAATATCAGGGGTCAAGTTGTTGCTCTTAAAATGTGCAAATAGCTTTGGTAGGTTTTCTTCAAAGAACACTTCAAATGCAGCAAAATATGTCAGCATCTGTGAAAAAGAAAGGCCTTTTATTCACACGTTGAAACGGTCCTACTAAACTGAAACTGACAACATTAAAAACACAAACTCCACACAATGTCGCAACAATTAATAGCGTTAAGCATGTGAAGACAGTGGATGTTAATGCATGTTGATACATTTGTTTATGGGTCGTTCTACAGAAGCGTCCACTTTTCTGTCTCTCCATAGGAGTCACCGGTGTTACCGATCGTCATCGGTGTTACACATAATAAAGGAAACACCAGAGACGTTTTTAATGAAGAACGCATTTTACTAAACGGCTGCTACAGAACATCAAACCACACGCTGTCAATCCTGGAACATCCACTAAAATATGGAATTTAATCAATTTATGTTGTTTTTTCACAGTGACCTCAGAATAAAGTCGGTCACACCGGTGACGTCAGCTAAAAGCTTCATATGAGATCATGAGCTGAATGAAAATCTCTGAGAACTGAGATACAGTGGACTCAACATGAGCTTTTCTCCATAGATCCTCAGAAAGCAGGTCAAAGCAAGTCGAGTGTCGCCATCGGTGTGACTTATTTCAAAATAAGAGATTTTCTGTTACGCGGTGACACCAGTGACACGACTCCTGGGGAACTTTCATTACATATGTTATGTTTATTTGACATTTGTTTTCTTTGTCAATTAATTCATATATTTCACAGTCACGTTTAGATTATTACAGTTAAAATAGCAGAAAAACATGTTCTTCAAAATAGGGCCTCGGCCTTTACACACGACTGTGGGGACGAGGTCCTCTGTGGTGCTTCCAGATGATTGATTTTAAACTGATGCATCAAGAAGGTGCAATCGTTAAAATAACATTGTTTTCTCTTAAAATATAAACATACTGTAACCTTGGCATGTTTTTAAAGTGTAATATATCTGTAAACACTAGGGACACAAAAAAGGACGTTTCTGTAGAGCGACCCAAATACAGTCATTGTTTGAAATTCTGCACAACAAAATTGAAAGATCATTCACACCAGACACAGACGATCAGCCCATACAACAATGTTTAGTGCTCAAACGTTGCTGCTTCAGTTCAGAGCTGGGCAGCCACTCTGAATAACTCTGTTTACATCTCGTACACTGAATTACAGAGGATTTTTGCAAAATTGGAAGAATTATGTTCATAAGCCCACATGACATGCATGCCTGCAAGAGGAGTCTGAATGTAGCACAGCACTTGCAGCTGCCTGCAGTGCTCAGCTACAGAGTAAAGCTCAGTTTATTTTTAAAGCTCACATCAAGTCACACCGTGTGCTAAACCACAACAGCAAGTCTGCACGACCTCACTCAAGACATGGATGCAGTTTGGGCAGGTTGAGAGAGGTTTTGGGGATGTATACAAGGAGCTGAAGATGGGTGACCACTGAATTCTAGTGTTGGTTAGCTACAGTACCCTCATAGCTTCGGTTCTTAACTCAAGAAGCAAAACCTGGACACTGAATAAGTCTTGACTGACTGACAACATCTGGGGTGTTTTTTGACCAAATCATTCTGTTATCTTTTCTTTATACTGCATGACATCATGCGTAATCACGCATATTTAGGTGACTGACAATAGCTGGCTCTTGTTCCTTACATCCTTACAAGACCCACTACTACAGTACTGTGGCAGTTATTGTGCAGTGGGTTAACACTGCTGTGCCCCCATATGGAAGACTGCGAAAAGGCTGGTGTGGCTGCAAGTTTTCTAACAAAGCAAGACCGTTCGCAAAGTAAACACTCTTCAAATAGGAAAAACTCTTCACAACAAACCTGCAGTGAGAACGGCGGCGGCAGTAAATCAGTCGGTATTATTAGAGTAAAACTGGTGCAAGGGATGTAAGCAACACATAATGCCTGACATAATGAGATCCACATCATCCTGAAGGTGGAGCTGCTTTTATTTAATTCCTGAAGCTGAAAAGGTTTTGGATTAAATTCGGTCGAAGCTCAATCTCGGAGCTCGATTACTAAACTGTTACAGACAAAGCTATAGTGATAGCTATAAGGTGAGATGCACTTAATCTGAGCTACTGTATTTACCAAAAAATCATTTTTATATGATATCTAAATGTTACACAACAGTTAGTTCCGGCCGCACAAGCTGATTGGTTGAGAAGCATTCTACAACAAAACGGGCTGTAAGAAACTTTACAGACTGGCTGGAACAAAACAACATTAATACTGATCTGGCAGAAACTCACAAAACTGAGCTGAACCTGATATTGGGTCAGTTTTACGGCTCAGTCTGATTTGGTCCGACTCTGAAGATCAGACCACACATTTGGCGAATGGTGTTGGTTCATTTCTGGCTGATTCCAGGTTGTTTAGCTGTTCTTCTGTCACCGTTGCCGACTGAAAAGCCGCTCAGTGGGAATGACAGTTTAACGTAAGGAGCTGGAGAACGAACTGCCGGCTGAGCAGCGAGTGGGTGGAGCTCGTTACTCTGACGTAGTAACAAGCTGCTCGTTAAGTAGCTATAATTTGGAGGAAGGAACTAAACATTAAAACAAACGCCGTGAGATAAAACTGTATTTATTTATTTATTTTTTATTTCAAGGTTTTTCCTTGCAGGCTTTTTTGCACATTTTTAAAATTCGGAAAACATTCCTTGTAACATCCAACATGACGGCACTACTTTTTGCGCAATCTGAATAAAATGGTGCTCTGCCTTCGCTGGAATGAAAATCTGATCACTAGCCCATTGCGGATGACATTCGGCACTGCTTCACGAAAATAAGAATAGCAGTTAGTGATGACCTTTAGGGTCTCCACTTCAAAAGGAAAAGGTGATATTGGTAAATTCAGAATTTAAATAGCAGTGTGCCACTGCGTGATCTTTAGCATAAAAACCACCATGAGGAATCACCGTTCCATTACAAATCAATTATAATAGACACGCTAACACCGATGGAAAACCCACCTGTTTGTTCCACTACAACTGAGTAAGTGTTGGTTCATCGGCCAACTCAGATGCAATCAGCGATAAGTATCTTTATAGATCTGCTCAGAGCAAAAATAAACCACATCCTCCCACTGAGTCAGAGTAGAAGCCGTGTAAAGGTGTGGAAGGAATTAAAGCTGAAGCAACTCTTCTACGTCTTCTAAAATGTCTTCTAATAAACTAAAAACTCAACCGAATAACCTTCAGTTGGCCTCTGATCAACGAGAAATAAAAACCTCAATAACTTGGTAAACTCACTGCACTCAACTTTGTGTGACGTGACACAGCAGAAACAAACCAATTCAATTTAAATTCATATAACAATATAAATTGATTTAATACTTAATGTGAGTTACAACTACTGTGGCTATAACGGTAAAGCTATACTAAAACGTATAACTATCCGAAAATACTGTGCAAAAGTCAGAAACTTTATTTCTTTCATTCAGTTAGGGAACTGGCCCTGTGACCAGAAGGTCGCTGGTTCGATCCCCAGTGCTAACAGTACACAACTGAGGTGTCCCTGAGCAAGACATCTAACCCCCAACTGCTCCCTGGGCGCCGTAGACAGGGCTGCCCACCATTCCGGGTAAGTGTGCTCACTGCCCCCTAGTGTGTGTGTGTAGGCGTGTGTATGTGTGGGTGTGTGTGGGTGTTCACTAGTGTGTATGTGGTGTTTCACCGCATGGATGGGTTAAATGTGGAGGTGAAATTTCCCGGTTGTGGGACTAATAATATCACTTAACTCACATTCAGTTTTTCAAAGAAATACCAAAATAATGCCGAAATATTAGAAGAGCCATGTTTCATGAGAAATCTCCACTGACTGAACGATTTTTCCACACTTCCAAAGATCAGTCTTAGAAGCTGGTTGATGATTTTCTGAATCAAACCCTTTCAGTGGTGCTGAGGTCTGGACTCTGGGGCGGTCAGCAGTCCATCGTCCAGCTTCTTTGTTTGATGTGTCCGTCTCCTTTTCTCAGTGAGGTTCTTCTTGATCAGCTACACGTCCTTTCAGACCCACAGCGCTGAGTGATCTTCTCACAATGGAAGGATGGACAGAAACACCTGTGGATGTTTTAAGATCTGAAGCAGCTTGATCTTCTCCTCTCTCTCTCTCAGAGGTCAAAGCTTTCAGTGCCGTTTATCTGACGGGGCAGTTTTGGGGTCGACCAGGTCTTCCAGGTGGCTGTTTGGAGCGTCATTTTCTCTGGAGCTTTTAATTAAGTTTTTAAAGTCCCAATTTGGAAACCTTTTCACTTTGAATGCTAAATACTGAAACTTGTATGTTTGGTGAGCAGATGAATTTCATTCCTTGCATATATTTTTCAGATCATATCAAAATGTGGCTGAATAAATGTTAACATGTACATTATTTTTAGCAAACAAAACAACCAGGTTTCATTTAGTTTGTTTCTAAAATGTTGAACACATTGATTTCTGTGGACTGTGACTGCCATGACAGCAAAACAACCACATACAACAGGCATATCAAACCGGGGACATTCCGAGTGAAAGTGCCGTGGAGATCAGTGTTTACCCTCATCTAACAAACTGAATTCAGTTCACGAAGGTCTTGCTAATTAGCTGAATTAGCTGTGTTTGATGAGGCATTGTGCTGAAGTCTATAGTGTTTTGGCCCAGAAGGACTGGGAGCCTGATGCATGTGATCTACAAGTGGCAATCATCGGGGTCCATGCACTATGTGCCATTATGGAGCCAGTAGATCACAAATGGCAAAGTTTTTAGAATGATCTCCATTTATAATATATACGAATCTCAAAAAGATATGTCTGCCCAATTCCGTACATATTGATCTTTTGAGTTTGGTATGGTAAACAAAAGATCATTTAGCTCTTGTGTTCTATTGTGTGCTATCCGGTGTCTACCAGAGAAGGATGGGCTCCCCTTTTGAGTCCTGGCTCCTCTCAAAGTTTCTTACTCTTGCTCTTTGGGAGTTTTCCTTGCTACTGTTACTACTGGCAACACTCATGGGGTTGTACAGCAGCTGTAAAGCCGTTTTGCAACAACTCCTGTTGTAAAAATCACTGTGTAAATAAACCTTAACTTGATTTTTAACAAATCAAACAAAAATCACAGTACAATATTTATTCATGACAGAGTTGTATTCTAGTTTTAGAGTGCACCAGAATATCATGCTCAGATCATTACATTTTCTATCAGGAATGATTCTGCTTATGCAGTGGATTGTCTCAAAATCTCCTCAGAAATATCTTTTGAAAAATGTACAATTTGTACGTAGTGGCTGTTTTGACTGGAAATGAAATAAATGAAAGGTGGTCTCTGACCCACAGTGTCTTGCTATATTGCCCACCTCTAATTAAATGTGTGTATGTATGTGTTGGGGAGACACTCACAAGGCTATGGTCCACCCTGTAGAAAGCCATCTGACAGGGTTTATTCAGCAGGTTGGCAAAAGCAATGAAGGCATCAGCAGTGTGCATGTTCAGGATCAGCACGGCCGCGATAAACGACATCCCCTGCACCTACACACAAAGAGGAGGAGGACAGTGCAGTTAAAGTCACTTCAACTGAAGCCAATTTATAGCTGACATTATATATAATACCAAAAAAGAAAAAAAAGAAAAAACTATTCATGTACATGCTAGTTAAAAAGAAACTGATCTGATAAAGAAAAATTTGTTATGAATGTCAAATTGTCACATTTATGACTGTTAATGAAATACAGTCTCACTGCTTATGCATACTGCTCTCACTGTCAGAGAGAGCCTCTAATTTCGGAAAACAAAAAAAAAACAAACAAAACAGCAGTAAACTGGTAGTACTTTTACCTGAACCCTGTTATACAGTGCTATGAAGAAGTATTTGCCCCCACACAATTTCTTGTATTTTTGCTGATTTTGTAAATGTTTCAGGTCATCCAACTCATTTTAACATAGGATAAAAACAACAAGACTGAGCACTAAAGGCAGCTTTTAAATTATTAAGCCTTTTGTTGAACAGATACATTTATTCAAAATCTATATCATGCATATGAAAAAGTAATTACTTCTTCATACGCATGATAAGGTTTTTAATAAATTAGTGGGATGACCTGAAACTAAAGCCTAATACCTTGGCAGTAACAACCGCAATGAAATGTTTGCAATAACTTGCAATGAGTCTTTTATACTGCTGTGCAAAATTGTTAAATTCAGCTAGACTGGAGGGTTTGAGCATGAACTGCCCATTTAAGGTCTAGCCACAGCATCTGAAATGGACCTCAAGTCAGGACCTTCACTTAGCCACTCCAAAACCTTAATTTTGTTTCTTTTGAGCCATTCAGAGATGGAGGTGCTTGTGATCACAGTCCTGCTGCATAACCCAACTGGTTCTTGCACTTCAGGTCAAGAACTGACAGGTGGACGTTCTCCTGCAGGAGAGCAGAATTCCAGTTTCCATCAATTATGACAATTCGTCCAGGTCCTGCTGAAGCAAAGCAGCCCCAGACCATCAGACTACCACCACCATGTTTCACTGCTAGTATGATGTTCTCATGAATGCGTTAGTAGCTTTTATGCCAGATGTAATGGGACTCATGTCTTCCAAAATGTTCCAAGTTTGACTCATCAGTCCACAGAATATTATTCCAAAAGTGCAGGGGGTCTAGATGTTTTCAGTAAATGCAAAACGAGCCTTGTGTGTTTTTTTGGTCAGCAGTGGTTTTCACCTTGCAGCTCTCCCAGGGCTGCCGCTTCTGCCCAGAGTCTTTGTTTTGTGGAATTGGAATTGTGCACATTGACTTTAACTGAGGCAAGTGAGGCCTGCAGTTCTTTAGATGTTCGTCTGGGTTCTTTGGTGACCTCCTGGATGGGTCGCATTATTCACAGCTGTATAACATTAACAGAAACATGCCATTAACATGGAATGGCTGATCTCATATGCTGTTGTGATGAGGTTAGTAAGTGTTATGTTATCGTTACTGTTCTAGCAGTGTCCCCACATTTGATGTAAAATAAACTGTTCTATCATCACACATTTAAACCTGTCATGGCGATTTCTGGTCATTTCAGTAAGATGATGCCGTTATACTACGCAACAAAATCTCTCATGACATGGTTGTGTCAGTGTTCCGTAGCAGCATTCAAGTAAAGTGTTAACTCAAAAGTTCAGAATGAACGGACCACATATAGAAAACTTTTTCAGTCTTGTGTAAAGCTACTTTTCTGGAGATATGAGGTTCTGTTTCGATAGAAATGATCAGCTTATCGGTAGTAGTGCTTTTAGTGCTAGACGTAACTGAATAGAATCAAACTTTCGGCACCAAAACTTGTTTTTTTTTAATGTTACCACTTGCAAAATGTGCACAAAACAAATGCAAACCTAACTTGTTTGCGTGAGTGTTTGGTTTCTGATGGTGGCTGAATGTTTTGTCGAGGTTCTGCCTGCAAACGTCATATTGGTTTAGAAGTAACACTACTTGGAAGCAAACGCGTAAAAACCCACAGTGACCACAGCGTTCGTATCAGTTTGTTTTTCTTCGGGGAAAAAAAAAACCCCTCTGACCACACCACAGGCACTGAAAACAAACATGCACAGGCTGATTAGGCAAGTTTAGCACCACTAATACTTTCATTAGGGTGGTGGGTGACTGCAGGACTGGAAGGTTAAACAGAGGAGTTCTTCAGTTTTTTAGGAAATGAAGGGTGCATTTCTCGGCCACACTGAACGATCCTCGGCCACAGTGAAAGATTGGGATGGCCTTCAGCAACGTAACGGCTGATAAAGGGCTTTGAGACGACCAGTAACCCACAGCATGGTTACAAATCCGTGCTCAGGCATTTTGCCGTCGTTCCCACTGCCGACTGAACATAGGTTCTACATAGAGGCATTTTCGGAACTAAAGAACCCTTGGAGCACCATTTTCTTTAAGAATGTAGGGCAACACACCTACAGTCCTGCTTGGTTTAAGGGACATGAGCCATGCAGGATTCAGGGCTAAAAAAACGCAGCATTAAGCGTGAACCTGCATGCACAGAGGTTTTCGCCGTGCGGTGTGTTTATGACTAAACTTGCAGGTTGAAGCTGCCCTGCGCAGCAGTGCGGTTAAGCATGCTGTCTTTAGTCTGGTGAGGAAGACTTATTCCTGTGGAAAGAACTGAGCTGCCATGGAACCAAAAAAACCTTTAGATTCTGTTCACATTTTGACGAATCGCGTTTCAGTCTGAGAATTACTGCAATATTAGTCAGCCGTATATCCAACATGACTGTCCAACAAACCCGGCAGCACAAAGAACAGAGGAGCACGGAGACTGCCTGGGCCATTCAAAAGCGAAGGGGTATCTTTCAACCACTTGAACGAGTTAAACGAGCTAAATGTTAAAAGCTAACAGTTTAGGGTTACCGTGAGTGCGTTTACAAGCACTCAGTGATCCGATCGTGATCGGACTTCTGCAGTCATCTGACTATTCAAATGGTCGTGTAAACATCCCACTGATTTCTTAGTTTGGAGTCTAGAAATCTGATGAAGAGGCCGGATGCTAGCTCAGTAATCAGATTTCTCAGCGCTGTGAACTCTTACTCTGATTTCTTTCACATTTCTCAGTCCGAGCATGTGTGAAAACAGAAGGGTCAGCATGACTGGGCACTCTGTCCAGCTACACCGGGAATACATGCTGTCTAGCACCACGTTAGCGTGATGTTCACTGCTGTGAGAGAGCAGGATGTCAGGCGTCCGAGCTGAGATGGTAAATATTTCCACATTTTAGCACTACGATGTATAATATATACACCAATCAGGCAGAACATTCTGACCGCCTCCTCGTTTCTACACTCATTGTCCACTTTATCAGCTCCACTTACTGTATAGCTGCACTCTGTAGTTCTACAGTTACAGACTGTAGTCCATCTGTTTCTCTGATACTCTGTTACCCTGTTCTTCAGTGGTCAGGACCCCCATGGACCCTCACAGAGCAGGTACTATTTGGGTGGTGGATCCTTCTCAGCACTGCAGCAACACTGATGTAGTGGTGCTGTGTTAGTGTGTGTTGTGCTGGTCTGAACTGAACGGGTTACAAACTTGCAGACGCTTCCTGAAGCTTTTCAAAGAGCCTGTTATCTGACTTCCTCAGATGGATCAGTGGATCAGACACAGCAGTGCTGCTGGAGTTTATATATTTTATATATAATATTGGAGTTTATATATTTATATACTTTATATTTATTGTTTTTTGCTGAATTTTTGCAGGCTCTGCAGGAAGGCAGATCTCCAGGACCAGGGCTGGAGACCACCAGGCTAGCCAATCTGAAATCTCCTTGATTAACTTTGAACCTGTGAGAGCATCAGAGGGACCCCTCGTAACCCTGTGGTCATTAATGACAGCAAAGACAATTTTCCTCCAACTGTGGAACGTCTTACAGCTGAAACTGCAAACAGCAGCTCCGCATCAAAGTACTAATATTTTTATTTATGGTGTCTGAATTATTTTTCCTTACTAATTTAACTTTCATCTGTTTATTATTATAAACATATCTTTGTTCATATTTATAACTAACAGTCAAAACTCTGTCCATTGCTCGTCACAGCCGAGGTCAATCGAACCTGCCTGTGAAGTGAGCGCGCCCACATTTCACCCACACTTCTGTGACTCACCCGTTTCATATGTTTATGATCACCCCTGTCTGGTAGGAGTGTAAACTGTGTAAACTGGGGTGTTAGAATTTATCCACCTGAAAAAAGGCCTGATTTGGGATTAACCAAACAAAACTACTACCATCACCTACAGAACCAGTAATGAGAAACCGGCACACTGGAGGAAACACTGCTGCTATTTCACGGTCCAGATAAAGACGAATTACACTGTTACTGCTTTATACCACAGGACAAGACGCAGCAGCAAAACAACAGGAGAAAAACCTCTCACACACACACACACACACACAGTACAGTACAGTACAGAACAGAGCATCCACACACACACACACACACACACACACACACACACACACACAGTACAGAACAGAGCATCCACACACACACACACACACACACACACAGTACAGAACAGAGCATCCACACACACACACACACACACACACACACACAGTACAGAACAGAGCATCCACACACACACACACAGTACAGTACAGAACAGAGCATCCACACACACACACACACACACACACACACACACACACACACACACACACACACAGTACAGAACAGAGCATCCACACACACACACACACACACACAGTACAGAACAGAGCATCCACACACACACACACACACACACACAGTACAGAACAGAGCATCCACACACACACACACACACACACAGTACAGAGCATCCACACACACACACAGTACAGAGCATCCACACACACACAGTACAGAGCATCCACACACACACAGTACAGAGCATCCACACACACAGTACAGAGCATCCACACACACACAGTACAGAGCATCCACACACACAGTACAGAGCATCCACACACACACAGTACAGAGCATCCACACACACACAGTACAGAGCATCCACACACACACAGTACAGAGCATCCACACACACACACACACACACAGTACAGAGCGACTACAAACACACAAAGTAGGCTCAGTTTCAAAAACGTGATTCATTTCACCAAAACACACAACAATCCCACTCACCACCTCTACTCCTCTTTCACCGTTTCTTTCTTTTACTCTCTCTCTCTCCCTCTCCTCTCTCACCCTCTCTCTCTCTCTCTCTCACCCTCTCTCTCTCTCTCACCCTCTCCTCTCTCACCCTCTCCTCTCTCACCCTCTCCTCTCTCACCCTCTCTCTCTCACCCTCTCTCTCTCACCCTCTCTCTCTCACTGTCTAGTAATGAGTCTCTGTATGACAGAAGTTACACACAGTCACAGCAGATCTTCACAACCTATTCATCAGCGTATGCCTCTGTCTGTATATGTCGGTCTCTGTGTCTGTCCGTGTCTCTGTCTCTGTCCGTGTCTCTGTCCGTCTGTCCGTGTGTGTTGGTGCAGAAAACACTGAAGTTAACATACGTATCCCACATCTGGCCGGTAACATGTGTAAGCTCCCAGAATGCTGTGCAGCACATCATGATACGGGCCTCCCTGCAGAGTCAAACACAATTACAGCTGAAAATGACAAAAACACCATAAATACATTAAAGAAAATCTAACAACATTAATATTATTAACATCGCACATCATTATTATTACTATTATTACGTAGTTTATACACCGTACACTGTAGGACAAGAATGAAGCTGTAAACGATCATTATACCGCAACTTTAACAACTTAAAAACAGCTTTGAGTGTAAAATGTTTGTTTTGTTTTTGGCCAAAGCCAGACAAAAGTTTTACCTTCTGAAATATACAGAGGCTGGGGAACGTTCTGGAAATGTCCAGCTTTATCAGCTCTAGACTGGCCTCCCGATCCGCATGAGACGAACCTGCATCTGAAGAGCACACCGTCAAAACAAATACAGATAAATACGATAAAAATACAGAGACAGCCAAAAACAGCCAACGATGTGAAACTTAGATAATCGTATCGCTGCTGTCGGAAGAAAATCTCCAAAACGGCAACTTTACAGGAGAAGGAAAAACATACTCTACTCTTAATGTAAGTCAACGGAACCAGAGTTGTTTCCAAGTGACTGGAAATGTGGGTCATTTCTTTGGGGTCCATTTAAATTAAACTATGCCAAAAACTGAAAAACAACAAAAATGGAGATCCGTTTTCGTCCCACAGCAGTGATATGAATATGTAATGTTATGATAGTGAATGTTGATAACGGCAATGAGAGCATAACAATTAAAAAATGACATTAATAGCACGGCAACTAGATAATAAATATAAATATCTATTTATATCTGAACATCAGAAGATGGGGGATAGAGGACGGATATACAAAAACACAAAAACAAATAAATAAAGAACATCTAATGGTGACAAAATAATACAGAAAACAAATTTAATAACAAAAGAAAACAACTAAATAAGCAAATAAACAAGCACACAGGTCGAGAGAGAGACAGAGAGAAAGAGAATAGGTCAAATCAGAATGTCTGGCTACACTGTCTTATAATAACTTGCATCCGGCAGCAAAACTTGACTAACAATAAACCCAAACAGAAGAGACTGTATTTTAGGTACAGTAGCTTTTAAACGCAGGTAGTGCTCCTGTAAATGTTATTAATCCCACTGAAAACTAACTCGCCCTCTTTCTTCGGTAACACTTGCTGCTAAAGCTCACGATGAATTCTTTACTCTTCTCTCCTCTCTGCTATTAAAGGGTTAGTTGTGGTTATTGTTGTGGTTAGTGTCTCTCCAGCAGGCGGAGAATGAACTAGAACTAAAACTAGAACAGCCACACTTCTGCACATTTTAGTGCACAGTTACTGTTCGTATGCTGATTCTAACATGTGGGGGGGGGGGGGGGGGCACATGCTCTATATTCTCTTATTTTTCATCCCCAATGTGTTAAACTCAGCAAATGACTAGAAAGTGCTGTAAAATATGACCTGTTTTTCAGCAAATTTAAGTGTTTTCTCTGTAGTTCACTTAGTAAATTAACAAAACAGGTCATTTGACGAGGGATGTCCAAACTTATATATGACTAACTCTCTGAATTCGTCCAAAATCCTGCATCAGTGCAGAGCTGCAGGCACTATCCAGCCCAGAATAAGCTGGTTGCTGTCGTGGTGTAACACTGATTCGTCCAAAACACACACACACACACACACACACTCACACTCACACTCACACACACACACACACACACTCACACACACTCACACACACTCACACACACTCACACACACTCACACACTCACACACACTCACACACTCACACACACTCACACACTCACACACACACACACACACTCACACACTCACACACACACACACATTACTGCTGTCGGAACAAAACCTCATCTCTCCAAACTGGAAACTTCACAGGACACGGGGAAAAAACATACATTGCTTTCAATGTAAGTCAATGGATCCAGACTTTTTCTCCATGTCATTTTTGGCCATTTATTTTGGTCCATCCTTCATGACATTTACACACAATATAAAGGCCAACAGGGAATTTCAAATTATGTCAAAAACTGAAAATCGACCAAAACGGAGATACGAGGTTTAGTTCCGACAGCAGTGATATGTACACGCATACACGCAGCGGTGCTTGAATTGGACATGGATCGGACTTCATTAGCACGTATAAAAGAGTCTCAGATCAGAATTGAAGATGTCAGGTTTGATGTCACAGACATCTGTGACACGTATGAGGAAAAAGAAAAATGCTGATCTGCAGTTTGAAATCATCTGCATGAAGCTGCTGAGTGTTAGCTGGTAGTTCATAATGATGAAGAGCTGCAGAAGAATCTAAAACAACTGGGAAAATTACAGCACTGTGCGAAAGTCTTAGACCCCCAAGACACATTTTCAAAATCTATTTATTTGTGTAGTTTGTGTTTATTAAATAATAATGATTATATATATAAAATATAATAAGTAGTGACTTTCTGGATGTCACTGTGTTTGTTTCCCCATTTCCAAGCCTCTCCTCCTCGAGGAAGTCCAGTATTATATGTAGTTATAAAGCAGCTCCTGGTTTGACCAATCAGTGCTCAGTAAATTGAGCTCATGATGTAATTGATGATATTAACGAGTCTCTGTGGCGGCTGTGAAGGTGTCCAGGAAAAATATGGACCCAAGAAATTCTTGTTACTTTTTACTGTTTTTCTGTTTATATGAATTATGAATACGACTTTATTCTAATGTATATCGTGATAAACCCACTGCTGAGATAAATAGTTTAAAATTCTGCTTAGACGCCCAAAACTTTCACAGAGTACTATAAATGTAACATTATATTACACGACATAATTATCATCTTTGCATAGTTCTAACAACTTAAAAATAGATTTACCTGTAAACTGTTCGTTTTGTATTTGGCCAAAGCCAGAGAAACGGTTACCTCCTGAAATATAAAAGTTTGTGAGCCCTTTATTATTTTCCATATTTCTGCAGAAATTTGACCTAAAACCTCATCAGATTTTCACACAAGTCTAAACAGTAAATAAAGAGAACCAAATGAAATAAAGGAGACAAAAACATGAGACCTGATCATTTATTATTGTGGAAAACGATCCAATGTTTCAGATGGGTGAGTGGTAAAAGTCTGTGAACCTTGGCATTCAGTACCTGGCTTGACTGCAGCAATGGCTGTAGCTAAACGTTTCCGGTAGCTGTTAGTCCTCCTTAGGTGGAGTTTTAGCCCCTTCAGCGCTTCAGCGCTGGTATGTTGGTGGGTTTCCTGCCATGAACTGCTGCTGATTAAAGCTTCCTCTTTAATCATTCTTTGGTAGAACGACCTGGTGCTAAGTTCTCCTGAGGTTCAGCTCACAGACAGACGTCCTCACATTAACCTTTAGAATATTCTGGTATAATTCAGAGTTCATTGTTCCATCAGTGAAGCCGAGCCATCCCGGCCCAGATGCAGCAAAACAGGCCCAAACCATGATACTACCACCACCATGTTTCACAGATGGGATAAAGGTTTTACGCTGGAATGCAGTGTTTTCCTTTCTGCAGAAATAACGCTTCTTATTTAGACCAAAAAGTGCTTTTTTAGTCTCATACGTCCACAAAAGACTGTTCTAATAGCCTTCTGGCTCGTCCATGTGATCTTTGTTGGTCGACCACTCCTGGGGAGCGTAAAGGTGGTCTTGAATTTTCTGTCTGACTGTGGATTGGTGCTTAATTTGGTTCTATTTTATCTACCATTAACACAGGTGTAAAAATCTGATGAAGTTTTAGGGTCACGTCATGCAGAAATTTAGAACATTTTAAAGGATTCACAAATTTTCAAGCACCACTATACATACAAACAAACATACAAGCACACAGAGCTGGGGAAGACAATGGAACTAAAGCAGGACAGTGATTAGAACAGCAGGTAGAAAACAGGAGAACACAAAAGCATCTAAAACAGACTAAGGTGATCTTAGAGGATAAAGGAGGAGACAGTAAAGCACAGTAATAACAGAGGAATACCTCCAGTATCAGTGTCGGTAGTGGTGGATGGGGCAGAAGAAGCGTTCCACCTCTCCTTCGCTCTCGCCAAACAGATATCATACAGCTCTGGTTAAAACACACAAACATACACAAACATAAATATACTAATCAAGATTATTTCATGATGATCAGCAGAAGCAGGTCTGTTAGAGAAATCTATAATAAAGTGAGCGCAGTTCTGCTTTCACAGCGCTTTAGGACCTCTAGTGGTGAAGCAGATTGCTGTAGTCAAGGAAAACCCAGATAAAGAGCACTAAACACAAAGTGAAGATAAAACTAAAAAAACGATCGATTTCCTAACTGTTTTAATTCTGAGGGTCTGAAAAGAGACTTTAGTTTCATGGCAGATTACAAGTAGGTTCTTTTACTCCATTTTAAGGGGTTTCCATTTTAGATTTTATTGATATTTTATTCACATTTTCTGAGTTGTTTTTATTACAATTTTTATATACATATTTTTGTCTTAATTTTAATTTATTTTTTTGGTGAATTTCATTTCAGCTTTTTCAATCCTTTGTAAAATGTTCGGCTACACTGTAAATGAGGGTCATTCTCAATGTACTTCTGAGTCAAAATAAAGGTTGACAGACACTGAATCATAGTACCTACTAAACAATTCTCAGCAGAAACGGAATAATTCATAGATAGTGAATAAATCACAGTGGATAGTGAATAATTCACAGTGGATAGTGAATAATTCACAGTAGATAATGAATAAATCATAGTAGATAGTGAATAAATCACAGTGGATAGTGAATAATTCACAGTGGATAGTGAATAATTCACAGTAGATAATGAATAAATCATAGTAGATAGTGAATAAATCATAGTAGATAGTGAATAAATCATAGTACATAGTGAATAAATCATACTGGATAGTGAATAAATCAGTGAATAAAGAATAAATCATACTGGATAGTGAATAATTCACAGTAGATAATGAATAATTCACAGTAGATAGTGAATAATTCACAGTGGATAATGAATAATTCACAGTGGATAGTGAATAAATCAGTGAATTGTGAATAAATCATAGTGGATAGTGAATAATTCACAGTAGATAGTGAATAAATCATAGTAGATAATGAATAAATCACAGTGGATAGTGAATAATTCACAGTAGATAGTGAATAAATCATAGTAGATAATGAATAAATCATAGTGGATAGTGAATAAATCACAGTGGATATTGAATAATTCACAGTAGATAATGAATAATTCACAGTGGATATTGAATAATTCACAGTAGATAATGAATAAATCACAGTGGATAGTGAATAATTCACAGTAGATAGTGAATAAATCAGTGAATAGTGAATAACTCATACTGGATAGTGAATAAATCATAGTGGATAGTGAATAAATCATAGTAGATAATGAATAATTCACAGTGGATAGTGAATAATTCACAGTGGATAGTGAATAATTCACAGTAGATAGTGAATAAATCATAGTGGATAGTGAATAAATCATAGTGGATAGTGAATAAATCATAGTGGATAGTGAATAATTCACAGTAGATAATGAATAATTCACAGTAGATAGTGAATAAATCATAGTGGATAGTGAATAATTCACAGTAGATAATGAATAATTCACAGTGGATAGTGAATAATTCACAGTGGATAGTGAATAAATCATAGTGGATAGTGAATAATTCATAGTGGATAGTGAATAATTCACAGTGGATAGTGAATAAATCATAGTGGATATTGAATAATTCACAGTAGATAATGAATAAATCACAGTGGATATTGAATAATTCACAGTAGATAATGAATAAATCACAGTGGATAGTGAATAATTCACAGTAGATAATGAATAAATCATAGTGGATAGTGAATAAATCATAGTGGATAGTGAATAAATCATAGTGGATAGTGAATAACTCACAGTAGATAATGAATAATTCACAGTGGATAGTGAATAAAATCATAGTGGATAGTGAATAATTCACAGTAGATAATGAATAAATCATAGTGGATAGTGAATAAATCATAGTGGATAGTGAATAAATCATAGTGGATAGTGAATAATTCACAGGAGATAATGAATAATTCACAGTGGATAGTGAATAAATCATAGTGGATAGTGAATAATTCACAGTGGATAGTGAATAAATCATAGTGGATAGTGAATAATTCACAGTAGATAATGAATAATTCACAGTGGATAGTGAATAAATCATAGTGGATAGTGAATAATTCACAGTAGATAATGAATAATTCACAGTGGATAGTGAATAAATCATAGTGGATAGTGAATAATTCACAGTGGATAGTGAATAAATCATAGTGGATAGTGAATAATTCACAGTAGATAATGAATAATTCACAGTGGATAGTGAATAAATCATAGTGGATAGTGAATAATTCACAGTAGATAATGAATAATTCACAGTGGATAGTGAATAATTCACAGTGGATAGTGAATAAATCATAGTGGATAGTGAATAATTCATAGTAGATAATGAATAATTCATAGTGGATAGTGAATAATTCACAGTAGATAATGAATAATTCATAGTGGATAGTGACTAAGTTACAGCAACTGCTGAAAAACCCATAGTAGTTACTCAAAACTGCACTCCGGATACTGAATAATTCATATAAATAAAGAATTAATAATTCATACAAGCTACTGAATAATTCACAGTAGTCTATGAATGCCCCTTACTAGTTAATGAATAATTTATACTAGTTACTGAATAATTCATAGTAGCTACTGAAAAACTTGTAGATAATTACTGAGCAATAGTAGATACTAATCAATCTTAACGCGTAGTGAACTTGTGACTATGACCACGTACCGTGTGTGATGTTGAGGTCGTTGCCGATGGCCAGACTCCACACTCTACCTCTGACACTAGGGGGCACTCCCTGCCACCACAACTCTTTCACCCGCTTAGACGAACACCTGCGCAGACAGAGACAGAGAGAGAGAGAGCGAGCGGAGACACACACAGAGAGAGAGAGACAGAGAGAGAGAGAGAGAGAGAGAGAGAGAGAGAGAGAGAGAGAGAGAGAGAGAGAGAGAGAGAGATAGACAGAGAGAGAGACAGACAGAGAGAGAGAGAGATAGACAGAGAGAGAGAGAGAGAGATAGACAGAGAGAGAGAGCAGAGACAGAGACAGAGAGAGAGAGAGAGAGAGAGAGAGAGAGAGAGAGAGAGAGAGAAAGAGAGAGAGACAGACAGAGATAGAGACAGAGACAGAGAGAGAGACAGAGATAGAGACAGAGAGAGAGAGAGAGAGAGACAGACAGACAGAGAGAGAGACAGACAGAGAGACAGAGACAGAGAGAGACAGAGACAGAGAGAGCGAGAGAGAGAGCGAGAGAGACAGAGACAGAGAGAGAGAGAGAGCGCGAGAGAGACAGAGAGAGAAGAGAGAGAGAGAGAGAGAGAGAGAGAGAGAGAGAGAGAGAGAGAGAGAGAGAGAGAGAGAGAGAGAGACAGAGAGAGAGACAGACAGAGAGACAGACAGAGACAGAGACAGAGACAGAGAGAGGGAGAGAGAGAGCGAGAGAGGGAGAGAGAGAGCGAGAGAGCGCGAGAGAGACAGAGAGAGAGAGAGAGAGAGAGAGAGAGAGAGAGAGCGAGAGAGACAGAGAGAGAGAGAGAGAGAGAGAGAGAGAGAGAGAGAGAGAGAGAGAGAGAGAGAGAGAGACAGACAGAGAGAGAGACAGACAGAGAGACAGAGACAGACAGAGACAGACAAGAGAGACAGAGACAGAGACAGAGAGAGGGAGAGAGAGAGCGAGAGAGACAGAGACAGAGAGAGAGAGAGAGAGCGCGAGAGAGCGAGAGAGAGAGACAGAGAGAGCGAGAGAGAGAGAGAGACAAATGTCATGACAGTCCAACACAAAAGGTTCAAAATTAGAATAAAATCTTTTTAAATTCATTTATTTGGAAGCGAAGCTTTTTCCTCCTGTACTTTTTTGGAGACGCTCCAATAGTGACAACATGTGGGGAATATTAAATATCGGCACCTAAACACACATAATAAATAAATAATAAATACGGCATGTATTACTGTAAATTAGCACTAGCGTGTGGTACACGGGATTTATTAACAGTGTAATGAGAGCGGTGTTTACATCGTGGTCCAGTTGGGCAGTATCTCCTGGCTCCAGGTGAGGGCAGCATTGCCGATGTTTTCCTCCTGCTTCACTCGGTCCTCCAACTGCTTCTTCCTCTTCTGAGCTTCTCTCAGCTCTGCACAGAGAGAACAGCAACTGCAGAACTGGAACCTCAGAACGTGACACCACAGTGATCAGGTCATTCTCCGGGTCGAAGGTTTCAGGGCTTTAAAAAGATGCTTAAGACATGAGGCACAGCTCTAAAAGTCTGTATGTACATTTACACAGTTGACCCCAGATTAAATAACACCTTTCCTTATGATTCTCTGATTTTTCTCTCTTTATTCCATTTCACAGCCGCTCTGCATCTGTAAATCAGCTCGTCACAACATTGGAGAAACCATTTTTAATATAAAACTATTTTTAAGAGGTTTAAAAGATTAATGCTTACTTTTTACACCATTAACGATATATTACATTCAGAAATATGTATTTTATTTTAATTCAAAATATGTATTTTATTTTTAAAAATCATTTGTCAGAGAGATTTTGGTCACTGCTGTTTTCAGCTCTATTAAACTGCTTCTTTTGGTCGAGGCTCATCAGAGAGGAAGCATCTCAAGGCGTGAGAAGGCAAGTCACTATATTTCATTAATTTATTAATAATTTTGTTGATCAGGCAGCTCAAAACTTCAGTATCACCAGTGTTTTGTGCTTTAATGCTGGGTAATTAAAACCTTGTCAAAATAATGCCATAAGTATCACTTTTATTTCAGATTTTAAATAGCTGCAAGTGCTCTGATGGGACTAGGGACGCGCTCGGGCTCTTGGGCTCTCAGGTAACGGTTCAAAGCAGCAGTACTCAAATACTGACATCACTGTTTGGATTCACTGCTGTAAAACATTAGTTTGGTATTTGCTAGTAAGTCATATTTTACTTTACTACTCTGAAGCTCGAGGGCCTGAACATGAGTGCCCTGCTAATGCCGTGCTGTTGAGAACATAAAGGCAGATATAGGGCAGGTTTACTGCTAAATATGTTAGGCTTGTGCAAACATTCGGCCCAGAAAGAGCTCTAATATGTTTCTCTGATAAGTGAACGTGCTTGAACGTCGCTCGCTGAAGAGGAAAAACACCTGTACATGACAGCGAGTCTCCATCAGCGTCCAGTGTTGCACTGGTTGGCTGAAGTTTTAGGTAATTAACTCATCTGAAGAGGCAGCCTTTGTTATGCTGCTCCTCCGACAAGAACACCCACAGATTTCTGGGCAACAGAGCGGGCATTCAAATGCATTCCTATGCATGATGCTACATTTCTGTGCACCATCAGTACGTCCATCTGAAACGTGAGCCGACAGCTCTGCACTGACTTCTGCCCAAATCCGCTTTTAGCTTTTCTACTCTGTGCATAACAGGGTCTCTGTTCATGACCTCTCACGGATAATGGATAACGTCCGCTCCTAATACACCGCAGCCGTAACAGGACACGCACCTCTCTTCTTGGCCTGCGCGACCATCTCCTCATACTGCTGCTGGTGTTTCTCAGCCTCCTCTGCTGGCTTCGCTGGCAGGTTCCTGCAGAAGAGCAGAGCAGAGAGAGAGAGACTGATTATCAGCAGAAGCTCCTCTCACTCTGCACCTTCAGGCTGCTGGAAAGGCAGCATTCCCATTCACTGACGGAGGAACTAGCAGGAGTGGCGGAGTAACCAACAGGGCAACTTGGAGGGAGAAATAAGATGCTACAATGCCCCCCCCCCTCCACTCCCCACCCACCCCCATCACATTCTAGAACATTTTTGAATTGGTGGGAAAAATAATTTCTCCTCTATGATATACGGTGTAACACCTGTGCTTTTAAACCTGGGGGCCCCCCAGTGGACAATGGCGGTACTGCTAGGTCAGCGGAGGTGGTGTGGTGGGGGGTGGGGGGTGTCTATTTTTCTCTTTTTTAAATACCAAAAACAAAATAAATCACAAAATTTACTTTCAGCAGCCATATGCAGACATTTGAGCATTCCCAGTCAAACTTTTTTTATTGGCATTTTTTATCATTTTTTAAATTTATTATTGGTTTTTTTTTTTTTTTTCATTTTTATTTATTTATTTATTTTTATTTGACTTTCCTCTACAAAGAACACATCACACATTACAGGCCAAACAGAGGAAAGGTCATGCCTTTGCTGACCAAAACAAAAACACCTGTTTATTTTAACTTTAATTAGAATCACATGAGTCGGGTTTTTGTTTTGTTTTTTTTTTGTTTTTTTGGACATCTGTTTGGGGGGCTTGGGGGAGTTTTCAAATGTCCAACAGGTTTTAGCAGCTCAATGATTCAGAATGAGGCGATACATTTATTTTATAATTAACAGGCAAACACTTTCATGTGTTAAATAAAAACAAACAAACATAAATAAGTAAAACAAATATTACTATATCTTATATTACTTGTCTGTACTTTACTCCGTGTTTATGAATCGCAGTGAGCCATACAGAGTCAGAGACCTCAGAATCAAGTCCAATAGAGATACTGAACATGGTTAACATCATGCTAATGTTGCTAGCATCACGCTAACTGGTGAGTCTCATAGCTCCCTCCAGACACCAGAGAGGTCCTGGCTGATGGACCGCACTGGGGGATGGTGTGGCATGAGGTGGGCTGGGGGTTACGACTGTCCAAATTAGATTTTGTTGGTGAACTCACGCTGGGCGGTGCTCCAGTATGAGTGCTGTAGTGGAGAGCGGCTCGAACTCCAGGTTCTTCCTCACACTCTGTCTGGGAGATGGAGAATCACCGGCTTGAGCACCCCTTTCATTTTCCTGAGAGAGAGAGAGAGACAGAGAGAGAGACAGAGAGAGAGAGAGAGAGAGAGAGAGAGAGAGAGAGAGAGAGAGAGAGAGAGAGAGAGAGAGAGAGAGAGAGAGAGAGAGAGATACACCGTGTTCATGATTTCCAAGAAGATTTTCAAATACTGACTTGTTGGGCTTAAGATACTTTTCCACTTTCCTTCAGTCCATTTTAAATGAGCTCAGGCCCAGAGAAGGTGGCAGCGTTTCTGGGTCCTGCTTTTATCATTTCCTCTTTGTGTTTTAGAGTTTTAACTTGCATTTGTGGATGCAGTGATGATCTGTGTTCACAGACAGTGGTTTTCAGAAGTGTTTTTGAGCCCATGCAGTGATTTCCACTAAGAATCATGTCTGTGAAGGCCCAAAGATCACAGCCAGCAAATACTAATTTTTGGCCTCGTCCCTTACATACAGAGATTTCTCCAGATTTTAAATGTTATTATATACTCTAGATGATGAAAAGCAAAAGTTCTTTGCTGTTTTATGTTGAGAAATGTTATTCTTGAGTTGTCACTATTTGATGTGTTGTGGTGTGTATTGTGGTGAACCTCTCCTCATCTTTACTTCTGAAAGACTCCACCTTCCTGAGATGCTCATTAATACCCTGTCATGTTACTGACCTGTTGCCAATCAACCACCAGGTGATTTTTTTAGCATTACCCAACTTTACCAGCCTTTTGTTGCCCCCATCCCAACTTTTTTGAAATGCGTTGTTGGCATCAAATTTACAATTCATTCTGGTTGTTAATTTTATTAGACCTTCATTCTGAATATTCATTTTATTAGACCTTCATTCTGAATATTCATTTTATTAGACCTTCATTCTGAATATTCATTTTATGAGAACTTCATTCTGGATATTAATTTTATTTGAACGTCACTCTTAATGTTCTACAGTTTTCAAAGTTGTTTGAGAATCTTCTACAGCTCTGTTCATCATTCTAAAAAAAAAAATCTATTTCTTTTCATTTTACAGCCTCATACTAATTAGAATCCTCTAACGTTGTATAATATCAACGCCACATGATCATTTTATACATGTACCTGTAAAATAACTTTTTTTATGATGAAAAACAGGGAATGTGTAAATTCATACAGTACTGTATATCAGTTTCCTGATTAATCAGAAAGTGCATATCGCCCTCTAGTGGCAAGACATCTGAAATAGGCCAGTTTAGCACCCGGACTCCTGTAATATGGAGCAATGCTGCTGTAATACATGTAGAATGTGGTTTGACGTCATCTTGCTGAAATAATTAAGACCTTTCCCCAAAAAAGACGTCATCTGGACGGCAGCATGTGTTGCCAAAACATGTATATATTATTCAGCATTAATGGTCCCTTCCCAAACCATGTGCACTAATGCCCCCCTAAACCACCATGAATACTGGCTTTTGAACTGTGCACTGATAACAAGCCGAGTGGTCTTCAGCCCGGAGGGCACAGTGTCCATTTTTTCCAAAAAGAATTTCAAATGTTGATTCATCAGACCACAGGACACTTCCACTTCACCTCAGTCCATTATAAATGAGCTCGGGCCCAGAGAAGGTGGCAGCGTTTCTGGATCCTGTTTACATTTGGCTTCTTCTTGCAGTAAAGAACTGTGTTCACGGACAGTAGTTTTCAGAAGTGTTTCTGAGCCCATGCAGGGATTTCCTCTACAGAATCATGTGTTTTAATAATACCATGTCATATAATATTTCAGCTTCAAACTGCATTTCTACATATACTGGTACACAGTATCAAGTTCACCTCCATCCTCTGGAACTGCCATCTCAAACCAGTATTCTAGCATCTGACTTACCTGCCATATTACCCCACCTATCTGACTTACCTCACTGATCCCTTTCTCTGCCACTATACACCCTTTAACTGCTGCTGCACTCAGCACTTTAGACCCATACTTCGCACATTTTAAGGTTTACAGGTATAACTGTGTGTGTGATGATAGGAATGCGTGTTTTATTTTATCTTGTTCATCTTATTCCCTATATGTGAATGTCTGATACTGTGCACTGTGAGCTCCTGTAACCAAAACCAAATTCCTTGTTTTCGTAGCTTACCTGGCCAATAAAGCTTAATTCTGATTTTAAAGCAGTGCTGCCTGAGGGCCCAAAGATCATGGCCAGCAAATACTGTATTTTTGGCCTTGTCCCTTACATACAGAGTATTCTTCTTATCTAATTAAAGAGTGATAGTGTATATACACACACACAGATAGATATAGATAGATAGACAAAGAGGGAGGGCGAGAACATTACTGAATGAGAGGAAATGAGGTTGAATCTGCAGTCAGACTGACGGTCAGGCAGTGCGGTCAGTGTTATCTGGAGTGTATAGTGTTTCTTAGGGTGGTGAATAATTCAGATGTGATCTGAGGGCCTGCAGCGAACTGCTGCTCACTCATCTACACGCTTCTCATTGCACTGGCAGCAAAAGCCACTTCAGTGAACGTGAGTAACATCAGGCTGAAACCTGTAGGAATCGAAACATTGCAGAAGTTTACAGAGACTCAGATTCTAAATGAATGACACGGATTAGTTTACATTCCACTTCAATATTTCTCTGAAGAGATTTTACTCACAGGCCAAAATTAACTTCTGCTATGACTGGACTGGTCAGCGGGTCACCCTGTGAGTCAGTCACTTAATGATTGACTGAATGACTGAGTAAATGATCAAGTGAGTGACTTATTAACTGACAAAGTGCATGACAGAGTGACTCCATGATCGGCTGAGTGACCAAGTGACTATGTGACTGACTGTGCGAGTGACTGGCTGACTGACTGGCTGTGTGACTGACTGACTGACTGTATGACTGACTGAGTAATCGTGTGAGTGACTGACCAAATGGGTGACTGAGAGACTGAATGACTATGAATGAGTGAGTGACTGAGTGCCTCACTGACTGAGTGACCCTCATAGTTCAGAGACGTCAGTGTAGCAGAGTGGGCAGCGGCTCATTTGACGAGGGCTGAAGACACTGTCCCACTTCACTGCTGCCCCCCCCAAACCTCTGAGAAGACCACTGGTGTAGACAAGTCTGAGAGGACACGGTCAAACAGTGATAATTCCAAAAACGGCGATATCAAGATGCGCCCTATATCCTGTATCAGACACACTGCCGTGACAAAGCAGCTGACGGTGCTCCAGTAACACCAGGCTTGTCTCGTCTTGTCCAGAATAAAGACATCATGTTCAGACAGCTCAACAGGCTCTCCAACCCCACAGGAAGAGCTACACAGCCAGCATCACATCTCGCAGTCACATCTCTTCTCAGCCCCGACACGCCTGGTATCAGACTTTCAACCCAAAGTACTTCTTCAAATTTTGCAATCCACAACTTCAGTAATCTGAGGGGAAAGCTGCTGCCTGTGGGCCGTGAACTGCTCTGTAATTCCATCTCTAACTTCCTTTCTGCTGAGCGTGCAGGTAAATAATCCCACCAGCAGCTCTAAACAGAGAGCTGAGCATTATTACAGACCGAAGAGGAGTTAGAAGAAGGTAGAAAATTGTTTACAGAGGAGTCAGCAATTCTGTTCATTACCTGCTCACCAACTTCACTTTCCTCAGTCAAATTTGTTGATAGAATTTGCAAGACATTATTCAAAACACTCAAAAACCTTCAGAAATTCAAGCAGGTGACAAAAGCTAAAACCCTCTCCTAATTCACCATGACTTCAAACTATCATGATTACACTTCAAATGCCCACACCTGTAGCACAAAGAGTCAATCAAACATCAAATATTTAAGCAATAGATGATGAGAGGGAGCGTGTTATCGTGAAATAACATCACGGCTGTGTTTTGGTGGCCGTAGATCATCACATTATTGGTGATAACTCACTCGTTGAGTGTTCTACTGCTTTACTACAGCAGTTAAATAAATAAAGTAAGAAATTAATAAACTGCCCGTGAACGCGTCGTTTAATATGTTTTAATGTTCAGTTCCTTCCTCCTAATTAGCTGCTTAACGAGCAGCTCGTGCTCCAGCTCCTTACACTAAATTCCCAAACTGTCGTCTCCACTGAGCAGCTTTTCAGTCGGCGGCTGTGACAGAAGAACAGCTGAACAACCTGGAATCAGCCAGAAATGAACCCAACACCATTCGCCAAACATGTCTGATCTTCAGAGTCGGACCAAATCAGACTGAGCTGTAAAACTGAGCCAATATCAGGTTCAGCTCAGTTTGGTCAGTTTTTCCAGATCAGTATTAAAGTTGTTTTGTTCCAGCCGGTCTGTAAAGCTTCTTACAGCCCGTTTAGTTTGGCGAATGGTGTTGGGTTAATTTCTGGCTGATTCCAGGTTGTTCAGCTGTTCTTCTGTCACAGCTGCCAACTGAAAAGCTGCTCAGTGGTGACGACAGTTTGGGAATTTAATGTCTCATTTACATTTTTACATTTATGACATTTGGCTGACGCTCTTATCCAGAGCGACTTACAATTTGATCATTTTACACAGGGAGGTGAAGGTGGTGTTAGGAATCTTGCCCAAGGACTCTTATTGGTATAGTGTAGGGTGCTTATCCAAGTGGGGGATTGAACCCTAGTCTACAGCATAGAAGGCAGAGGTGTTAACCACTACACTAACCAACCACTCTCATCTTCAGAGTCGGACCAAATCGCCTGTCGGTTAAATGTGATCTTAACAGTGTCCGTTTTCTGTTTGTGTCAAAAAAGTTAATTATTATAGTATATAGTAAATTATTTTACAGCCTTTTTACCATTTTGAATTCCAGCATCTAATGATGTTCATTAAAAGCATCACTGGAAACAGCTGGGCTGTCTGGACTAATGAGCATGTGAGCGAGAGCTTAACGAAAAGCTCATGTAATCATTAGAGATAAAAGAAACGTATGACCGAAGAAGAGCAGCAGAAGAGAAGTGCTCTGCCAGGAAGAGGCGATGCTGCTACTATTACAGTATAAACCCCTCACAGGGACACTCTTCACCACTTGAGTCAGCATATTCTGCTAAAATATGCCAAGACAGCACATCAAACCCTGCATTAACACAGGCGTCAATACAGAATACGCCCACACAGAACTGCGAAAAAAAGCCGTCTGAGGCTAAACACAGACCCACCAAGGCGCGTCCACCACAGCAGCAAAGCTGAGCGGTCGCTGACGACATCGATCAAGGACAGTAATGGTGCTAGTGATACAGAAGGCTGGCTCTGTGCTGGGGTCTGCTCTGGAGCCCCGAGAGTTGGTAGCTGAGAGAAAGACGCTGGATAAACTGCTCAACATAAGGGACAACAGTTCATATCCCCTGCAAGACGTACTGCTCAGACAGCAGAGCTTCAGTGGGAGGATCATTCATCCTTCGGCTGTAATAAAGACCGCCACAGCAAGTCATTCCTGTCCACTGCAATTCCAGCTTATAATAACTTCCCTCTGTGCAGGGAGTGAACACTTATCCCGATTGGCACGTTCTACACTTAACCTGCACAGTTAGAGCTCTACCTTATATTCTCTACGCGTCCCATTTATTTCATTTAGCTGTAAACACCGGTCAGGCACAACGTTCTGACCACCTCCTTGTTTCTACACTCATTGTCCACTTACTGTATAGCTGCACTCTGTAGTTCTACAGTTACAGACTGTAGTCCATCTGTTTCTCTGATACTCTGTTACCCTGATCTTCAGTGGTCAGGACCCCATGGATCATTCTAGGCACTGCAGTAACACTGACGTCATGGTGATGGTGTGTTAGTGTGTGTTGTGCTGATCTGAGTGGATCAGACACAGCAGTGCTGCTGGAGTTTTTAAACACTGTGTCCACTCACTGTCCACTCTATTAGATGCATATGCATTGTTGGTCCACCATGTAGATATAATGGACTATTCTCAGTCCAACAGTGACACTGAGGTGCCGTAGATCATCAGAGCTGTGATGTTATTGGTGATAACACACTCCTCGAGTGTTCCATTGCTTTTATACAACAGTTTAATAAATACAGTAAGAAATGAATAAACTGGCCATGAACGCGGCATTTAATGTTTTAATGATCAGTTCCTTCCTCCTAATTATAGCTCCTTAACAAGCAGCTTGTTGCTACGTCAGAGTAACGAGCTCCGCCCACTCGCTGCTCAGACTGCTGTAAGCCCTGCCTTTTGAAGTTCAGACTGAGCCATAAAACTGAACCAATATCAGGTTCAGCTCAGTTTGGTCAGTTTTTCCAGATTAGTATTAACCCATTTAAGCCCAAATTTTTCCCAGACATGCAAATATGCAAATCATGTGTTATTAGCAACCCCTTGAAATAATCAAGCATTATTATTGTTTTTAATTTAGAAAAGTAGATGAAAAAGTGTCACAAATGAGACTGATGGGTTGAAATGGGTTAATGCTGTTTTGTTCCAGCCGGTCTGTAAAGCTTCTTACATCCCGTTTAGTTTGGCGAATGGTGTTGGGTTCATTTCTGGCTGATTCCAGGTTGTTCAGCTGTTCTTCTGTCACAGTTGCCGACTGAAAAGCTGCTCAGTGGTGACGACAGTTTGGGAATTTAGCGTCGTCTCGTCTTCAGAGTCGGACCAAATCGGCTGTCGGTCAAATGTGATCAAACAGTGTGCGTTTTCTGTTTGGGGCAAAGCAAGAAGTAAAAACGATCAAATGGCCTGAGCGTCTCCTACAGCTGTCAGAGTTGTTGCTCAGCAGCGGCGTCTCGTGGAGCGATGCAGCGTTTGTGAAAAACATGACGTTATGGTGAAATAACAGCACAGTTAGGACGCTTCTCGCATGGCCGGAACTAACAGTTGTATAACGAAATATAAGCCATAGTATGTGATAATCCTGGGATTTTAAGGGGTTAAGACTGTACTGTGCACAGTGGAAGTCAAATAACAACATCCAGAAACAACGCCGACTTCTCTGGGCTCGAGCTCATCTCAAATGAACTGATGGTCAGTGGAAACGTGTACTGTGGTCTGACAAGTCAAGCTTTCAGGTGCTGCGTTCTCTGAAAAAAAGAAAAAGACCATCCAGACTGTTACCAGTGTAAAGCTGGTAGTCGGCAACTTGTGTATCTGGAAAGGCACCATTAACTGTGAAAGATATACACAGGCTGCCTTCTAGACACTGACTTTTGCAAATACATCCTGCATATTTTAACATCATGACACCCAGAAACATTCTGCATGTGCTACGTAATCAGAAATTGCAGGTGCAAGACTGCACGTACAGACCTGCCTCCCACTGGAAATGAGAGAATGAAGAGAGAGGAAGAGAGCAGACAAGAGCAGAGAGAGAGAGAGAGAGAGAGAGAGAGAGAGAGAGAGAGAGAGAGAGAGAGAGAGAGAGAGACAGAGAGAGTGAGAGAGAGAGAGAGAGAGAGAGAGAGAGAGAGAGAGAGAGAGAGAGAGAGAGAGACAGAGAGAGTGAGAGAGAGAGAGAGAGAGAGAGAGAGAGAGAGAGAATATGAGTCATCATGAAGGCTTATAAGAAGCTAATGGGTGATAAAACGGAAAAAATGAAAAGGGGGAAAACTGGACCACTATATCATCACACACAGAGCCGTCTGTGCTGACGGGCTGCTTCATCAGCACTTGCTGCACAAAGGGAAACATAAAACCTCCCTCTGTGTGAGAGTACCTGTGCATTTATCTCCTCCGCGCATTCTCCCTGATACAGATCCTCTGGAGCTGCAGTTTCATACTATTACAACACAGGAAAACTATGAACACAACCCGTTCCAGCAAAACATCACCGATGACTAATATTTAATTACTGAACAACTTTTCTTGCATTATCCTGAGATGCATTTGCTCACATCAAGCAGAAGATACACCTTCGCTTTATGTTTTCAGTTATTTAGATCAGTTCAACCTAAAAAGGTGAGGACAGGCCAAGAGAATGTACACTATACTTCCAAAAGTATTCACTCACCCATCCAAATCAATGAATTCAGGTGTTCCAGTCACTTCCATGGCCACAGGTGTGTAAAGCCGAGCCCCTAGGCCTGCAGACTGCTTCTACAGGCATTAGTGAAAGAATGGGTCACTCTCAGGAGCTCAGTGAATTCCAGCGTGGTACCGTGATCGGACGCCACCTGTGCAGCAAGTCCAGTCGTGAAATTTCCTTACTACTAAATATTCCACAGTCAACTGTCAGTGGGATTATAACAAAGTGGAAGTGATTGGGAACGACAGCAACTCAGCCACGAAGTGGTCGGCCACGTAAAATGTCAGAGGATGCTGAGGGTCATAGTGCGCAGAGGTCATCAACTTTCTGCAGAGTCAATCACTACAGACCTCCAAACTTCATGTGGCCTTCAGATCAGCTCAAGAACAGCGTAGAGAGCTTCATGGAATGGGTCTCCATGGCCGAGCAGCTGCATCCAAGCCTTACATCACCAAGCGCCATGCAAAGCGTTGAATGCAGTGGAGTAAAGCGCCGCCACTGGACTCTAGAGCAGTGGAGACGTGTTCTCTGGAGTGACCAATCACGCTTCTCCATCTGGAAATCTGATGGACGAGTCAGGGTTTGACGGTTGCCAGGAGACGGTACTTGTCTGACTGCATTGTGCCGAGTGTAAAGTTTGGTGGAGGGGGGATCATGGTGTGGGTTGTTTTTTTTTCAGGAGTTGGGCTCGGCCCCTTAGTTCCAGTGAAAGGAACTCTTAAAGCTTCAGCACCAAGAGATTTTCACGCTCCCAACTTTGTGGGAACAGTTTGGGGACGGCCCCTTCCTGTTCCAACATGGACCAGTGCACAAAGCAGGTCCATAAAGACACGGATGAGCGGGTTTGGTGTGGAAGATCTTGACTGGCCTGCACAGAGTCCTGACCTCAACCTGATAGAACACCTTTGGGATGAATTAGAGTGGAGATTGTGAGCCAGGCCTTCTCGTCCAACATCAGCGTCTGACCTCACAAATGTGCTTCTGGAAGAACGGTCAGAAATTCCCATAAACACACTCCTAACCCTTCCCAGCCTTCCCAGAAGAGTTGAAGCTGGTATAGCTGCAAAGGGTGGGCCGACATCATATTAAACTCTATGGATTAAGAATGGGACGTCACTCAAGTTCATATGCGTGTGAAGCCAGATGACTGAATACTTTTGGCAATATGGTTTACTTCAGCTCTGTTCTACTGGACAGGCTTGACCTCTGGCTGAATGTACCAACACTACACACCTTCACCTTCAACATTTGAACATTGTCAATAATTCAACACTCCGATTATCTTTGGGGTCAAATTTGGATTCCATTCAATGTTTAACGTCTCTGAATAAATTATTTAACATTAATTTCTATGTTTCATATTTAATGACTTTCTTTCTCGTTTAATGAGGACAACTGGGTAAACAAGGACTAAACATGATCAACCTCACTATAAAATGCAATCTTATAACCTTAAAAAAAAACTGCCCTAACCCTAACACACCTAGCTGAACATAACACCTTGTAGCGCGAGAACCACTGATACTTCACACCACGTCGGAGAGAAGTCAGAATTCCCACTAGAACTTCGACATTGTCCCCAATGATAACGTGAGTAACACTGAGGACAACAGGAGGGTTAAATGCAGTGGTTCCTTAGTCCTCAGGCCGCCCCATACATAAAATATATAGATCTTCATGTGGGCCCTGAGGACCAGGCAGTACAACTACTGTTTAACTTATTTACATTTTACATTTACAGCATTTAGCAGACACTCTTATCCAGAGCGACTTACAAGAAGTGCTTTATCTGTCTAGAGAAAGTATCTTTGCTAGTTATCAATAAGTTATTAATAGAAAGACAGTTCTGAGCTCAGATACTGCTAGAAACAAAAGTCACTGTAGATACCCAGAGAAAGAGGTACAGAGCTGAACACAGGACTCCTGCATGTGCCATGCAGTGCCATGCAATACAATACAATACAATAAACTACAATACACCGTGCCTAAGTAGATATTCCACATTATTTAGCATTCACAAAAGTATAAGAAT
>NC_051212.1:6053137-6055637 GCF_015220715.1 Pygocentrus nattereri
CCCCTTGTGGAGACTCGGCTGAACACGGCTTCACGGTGAACTGATCGGATTCATTCAGATCGGACATCTGACTTTTTTATTGATTTATTCATTTGGTCTAATTAGCGCACGTGGTTACTGCAGGTGTGTCCATAAAGCAGCAGCTAAAGAAGCTCAGGCACTCACCATGAACGCTGCAGTGCTGTAGATTCATCTAGACGTCAGCGTTTTAGCCCAATCCTCCATCACGGACCGCTCTGTACGGACCCTCACCGGCCGGCCGGACACAGGAAGGGCCGGAGGACAGAGCGTGAGGAACAGCGCCGAAGGCTGGACACACCCCAGCTCGCTCGCTCTCCCTCTCTCTCCTGCTTTTATCACAGCCTCTCTCTCCTGCTTTTATCACAGCCTCTCTCTCCTGCTTTTATCACAGCCTCTCTCTCCCAGATTTCTCTCTCTCGTTCATTTGGCTTTTATCACCTTCTCTCCGCCTCTCTTCTGCCTCTCTCTCGCTCTACTGTCTTTGCTCCTTCAAATGGCTCATGGTCACTCCGTATCTTCGTTTTTCGTGCTCACACTCACTCTCTCTCCTTTTTCCTCCTGTTTCTGGCTCACTTTATCGCTGTCGTTCACTGTATCTCTGTTCTTCCTGCTCACGCTCACTCACTTTCTCTCTCTCCCTCTTAGCTTATACTGCTGCATCATTCTCTTCTTGTCCTTTCTCAGCTTCTACTGCGCTCTCTCTCTCCCCCGACTCGTTTTTGTTCCCTCACTCTTTCAGCTTCTGCTGTATCGTTCTCTTCTTTTGCTCACTCACCGTCTCTCTCTCTCTCTCGGCTTCTACAGCTGTCTATCCCTCTCTCACTCTTTCAGCTTCCCCTGCTGCATCACTCTCTTTTGCATTGTCTCTTTTACTCCCTTTCATTTTCATCTCTTTTCTCTCGCGCTCTCTTTCCTAGCTTATGTTAATGCCTCTCTCTCTCTCTTTTCCTCCCTCCCTCTTTCAGCTTCTATTGCTGTATCACTCTCTCCGGCTTTCTCTCTCCTGTCCTCTATTACTCTCTCTCCCCTTTCTCTGCTGTTTATGCTCTCTCCCCAGGTTCTACAGTGCTCTCTCTCTCTCTCTCTCTCTCTCTACCGTAGATTCTATTGTATCATTCTTTTTCTCCTGCACTCTCTCTCTCTCCCTCCCTCTCTCTCTCTCTCCTTAGCTTCCATCACCGTATCATTTTCTCTCTCTCTCTCATTTTTGGTCACGCTGTTCCTCTCCCAGGTTCTAATGCCATCTCTCTCTCCCTCTTTCCCTTTTGTTTTCTGTCACGCTCTGTCTCTCCCAGCCTCTAATGCTGTGTCACACACACTCTCACTCTCTCTCTCTCTCTCTCTCTCTCTCTCTCTCTCTCTCTCGGCGTGTGCTGTGACGGCAGGCAGGGAGGAGGTTCTGCATCACTGAAACGCAGCAGATCTTCTCCTCTGTTATTAGTCATCATGTCTGTGCTCTCAGAGGGTCTCCGCCGCATACCCCCCCAGCAAATCCCCCCCCCCCCCCCCCCGCCCCCCAAGTCACGCTAATCAACAGCCGCTGGAATAATACAAAGTCCTGCCCTGCAGAACCGCTCTGCGATCGACTCATCACGCCTGGGACTCGTAGACAAGCATTCCTCTGATTCACGCCGCTGCTCTTCTCTTCATCGTCTCTCTCTCTCTCTCTCTCTTTTCCTTTACTACTGATACACAAGCACAACAAACACGTTTAGACCTCGCCAACCTGCTAACAGCCCCAAGCCCAGAAACGCCGCTGTCACCATGTAAGACAGTCCAAAGCCGGAAAAAACGACACCTGACGGATTTGTTGCAGGTAACGGAGATAAACGGCATTCGTTTGCTGTAATTTGATGCTAAAGAAAGACTTTTGCCCTTTTGAAAAGCAGTATGTCGTGTTACAGCCATACAAGAGGACAGGAACTTCGGCAGAATTGGTTCATTATCTTTAATAACGTTTTCCTGCAGAACCCGAACATGTGACATGGCTAAAGTACAGACCGAGGGGATGTTCACCTAACAAAATAAACTAAAAGAAATTATCAATAAAATAAATGAACAATAATAGATCTGCACACTGGATGTATGAAAAAAAAAAGAAAAAAAAACTTGTTTCCACCTCACTGTGTATCATACACTATACTTCCAAAAGTATTCACTCACCCATCCAAATCACTGAATCCAGGTGTTCCAGTCACTTCCATGGCCACAGGTGTATAAAGCCGAGCCCCTAGGCCTGCAGACTGCTTCTACAGACATTAGTGAAAGAATGGGTCGCTCTCAGGAGCTCAGTGAATTCCAGCGTGGTACCGTGATCGGACGCCACCTGGGCAGCAAGTCCAGTCGTGAAATTTCCTCACTACTAAATATTCCACAGTCCACTGTCAGTGGGATTATAACAAAGTGGAAGTGATTGGGAACGACAGCAACTCAGCCACGAAGTGGTCGGCCACGTAAAATGACAGAGCGGTCAGCGGAT